>NC_055993.1:10981809-11126384 GCF_018446385.1 Zingiber officinale | reverse complement strand
AAAAAAAACAGAAGGAACTAGAGCTTCAGACAGATCTAGTAGCAGATACCACAGCAGCTATACAGCAGATCCGCCAGAGGATAGAGACAGCTCAGAGCCGCCAGAAGAGCTATGCTGATACGCGGCGCAGACCCTTAGAGTTTTCAGTTGGGGATTCAGTGTTCCTCAGAGTAGCTCCCATGAGGGGAGTAATGCGTTTTGGGAAGAAGGGCAAGCTAAGTCCCAGATATGTGGGACCATACCTTATCAGTCGAAGAGTGGGCAAGGTAGCATATGAGCTAGAGCTACCTCAGGAGATGTCAGCTGTCCACAATGTATTTCATGTCTCTATGCTGAAGAAGCATACCCCAGATGCCACCCAGGTGATTGAGCCCCAGTCGGTACAGATCCGCGAAGACCTCAGCTATGATAGTCGGCCTATTCAGATAATAGACCGAGCAGTTAAGAAATTGCGGAACAAGGAAGTACCATTAGTCAAAGTTATTTGGCACAGTCACACAGCAGATGAAGCAACTTGGGAGACAGAAGCCAGCATAAGACAGAAGTACCCAGAATTGTTCGAGATTATTAGTGTAACGCCTGAAAATTCTCAAACTTGCATTAGAATTATTCTACGATTTTCTGGAATTTCTAGATATTTTTCCGGAATTTTCCGAGTAGCGGAAGTAGCAAAAATAAATATAAGCGTAAAACGGCCTAGGCGGGGATTGAACCCGAGACCTATGGTTTAGTGGACAAGGCTAGTAACCAGTGGACCCAGCAGGGCTGTGCTGAAAGGAAAGGGGAACAATCCTAGTTAAGTGGGATTTGGACGGAACTTACCACTAAGTATAAATAGGAAACTTAAGTTGGGTTTGGGTTAATTTGGTTCTGCAGCCATCTCCTCATAAACCCTCACCGTGACCTATCCCTCTCCCAAAAACCGGCACCGCCGCCCACACCTCTCCCTCCTCCTCTCTCGGCGCCCAAGCCCCAAGGGCTCTCGGATCACTTTCCGGCGACGACTCCAACACGAGAAGGGTTCTTCTCCGCGAGAGGAACGCAAAGACGTGAGCGGATCGTCGAGAGGACCATCTCCACCGGAGTTTTAGCGAATAGAATCGTAAGAAATTACGATTAGGAGGTAAGAAACCCCTCACCTGCGGTATAATAGCTTCCGTTTGAGTTTTTATGCTTTAGTTAGGATGTATGCAGATTGTTTTATCGATATCTAGGGTGTATTTAACTCTCTTTTCAGATTAGGGTCTTAGTTGAACACCTTTAGAGGGGCCGGGCATGTCTTCCCTCTTCAGATAGGAGGTTAGATGTTGTCGGGTGCCTAGAGGTGGTCTCCCTAATAGAGAGGAGAGTTAGGGCACGCTAGGTGTTCGATAAAATAGCTAGTTTAGTAAAAATGCACCCTAGGCATCTTTAACAGCTCAGTTAGATACATTAGAAGTATCTATTCAGTATACTCAGTTTATTACAGCTTATATGGATTAGATATCCAATGGGTGGGCTCCCATAGTCGCCTCTAGGTGCAGATAACCTAGTTCTAGGTTCAAATAACCTAGTTTCAGCAAAACAGTATTAGCTACTTCAGTATTTTACTTTCAGTTGGCACTGTACTAGATTAGATATCCATTGGGCTGGGCTCCCATAGTCGGTCCCTAGGTTTAGATAACCTAGCTAGGTTTAGATAACCTAGTTAACCCTACTAAATTCGGGACTTGCAAACCCGGGTCTAGTTAGGGATGCGCGCATAGCAAGTACAGTTGCCAGGGCCCTACAGCAGCATGTTTAGTATTTTCACTTACTATGTATTAGTTTTCAAAACTCAAAAATCAGTTATACCAGTTGAGTTTGATTGCAACTTCAGTTTAGTTTAGCTTAGCTCAGCATTATGCTTCAGTGTAATTTTCCATGTTAGCTCTATGTTCAGCTTATGTTATGCCATGCTTGTATGACACTATGCCATGCCATGCTTGCATATTCAGTATGTTTTCCAAAAGCATGTTTTAAAAGCATATTTGCATCGTATGCATGATTTAGTGAGGTAGATGGTTTCTTACTAAGTTTTTTAGCTTACAGATACTATTTTCCTTATACTGCAGATACAGGTAAAAGGAAAATGGACTAGCAGCGGAGGCTGGAGGACAATGTGAAGATGGTGTGTGTGTGTGGAACTGGAATCAAAGGTCCTTAGGGGACTTAGCAGGATGAACATTAGACTCTTTAGCATGTTTACCTTAGCACTTTACAGTTTATGGTTTAATACTTTCATCTTTATGCACTTTTAGTTTTGGAACGTACTAAACTATGAAAGAATGAGTTAGATTGTTAGTAGTCATTATGGGAATGCTTGTTAATGCATGTTAGAAGTAGCTTCAATTGATTTAGAACTACTGTGTGAGGTTTTGGCACGCCAAATGCGACTGGATCGGTCGGCTGACCGATCCAGTGGCAGATACCAACCTTCTGTTTGCATCTGGATCGGTCGGCTGACCGATCCAGTGGCACAGCACAGACTCTGATCGGTCTGTAGACCGATCAGAGTTCTGATTTCGCTCCTGAAACTCTGATTTCAGCACTTGATCGTGCTAAACCATCACACAACAGTTATAGAATGCATGTAAAACGTTCGAATATCGATTAAGTTCCCGGATCGGTCAGCCGACCGATCCAGGCATACCTGGATCGGTCCCCAGACCGATCCAGCCAGTGTTCGCGTGGGGGTCAATGGATCGTTCCACGGACCGATCCAAAGCTCCAATTTTGCCTCCTCAGCCTAGCTATGAATATCTAGAAGGTAGTGGGACATGAAATCTCACTCTCACAGAGTTAACAGAGGCAACTACAATAGTTTAGTAAAATTTTTATTCAGCCCAGTTTTTTCGCATTAGTAATTTAGCTGCAGTTAGCAAAGAAACTGTAGCGGTCCGCCTTGCAGCCTAGCAGTAGAAGGTGGGTCGTTACAAGTGTGGCCTATCAAAAGAAGAACTCAACCGCGTCGGCCCTTCAACAATGCCAAGGAGCTGTGGGAGAAACTCCGAAGGGACGTCCGACACCAAAGTAAGTAAAAGAGACTTAATTTTCAATAAATTATTTAATATCAAACTGCAGGAAGGTGAGACAGCTGCCCAACTCCATGCCCGGATTCAAGATCTGCTCAACAGTCTTCATGCAATTGGACAGAAGGTAGACAACCGGGACATCATAAGGTATTCTTTAAACGCCTTTCTGAGGAACACCTTGTGGGCATCCATGGTAGATGCCTACAAGGTTTCTAAGGATTTATCTACTATTAAGTTAGATGAACTTTTTGCAGAATTCGAACTTCATGAACAGACTAATACACGCCCGACCGAGAAAGGGTTGGCTTTGGTTGCAGGAACAGGGAGAATGCGCCAATCAAAGATAAAGCGCAGAACCGAACCTGAGTTAGAAGAAGAACCATATTCGGAAGATGACGACGAGCTTACAACTGAAATAGTCAACCTGGTAAAGAAACTCTGCAAAAAGAAGGGCTTCAACAAAAGGGATGTTAGAAAGGTCATCCAGTCCAAAGAAGCCCAACCAAGCTCAAAGGTCAAATTCGAAGTGACCTGCTACAGGTGCAATCAGAAGGGGCACATCAAGGCAAACTGCCCGAACCAAAAGGATCGAAAGAAACCAAGGAGGAAGAAGGCCTTGAAAGCAACATGGGACTAGTCCTCTTCCGAGGAATCCGACGACGAAGAACTCGAGCAGACAAATTTTCTTGCGTTGATAGCCGGGGACTACAACAACGAATCCGGAAGCGAGGACGAATCGGAAGCCAAGTCCGAGAGAAGCCATGGATCCGCATCCGTTTCCGAAGGGCCAAACCCCTCTATAAGTAAAAATCGTTTATATAGCTTAATTAATTATTTAATGCATAAAGTAGCTAAGTCCAAAATTCGAATCAAGTCGCTTCTAAAGGAGGTAACACTCCTTAAAGAAACGACTAATAACGAATCCTTGACTGATCTAGTTTAGACTGGAACCTCAACTCAAGTTCAAAAACTTGAGAAAGAGAATTCCAACCTGAAAAGTCAAGTCAAGGATTTGAAGACAACCTTAGAACGATTTTCCTTGGGGTCCAAGAATCTTGACTTGATTCTTGGAACACAAAGGGCAATCTACAATCGAACTGGACTAGGATACAAATAAAAAAAGAAGTATAAGTCATATTTATCTCTAATACAAAGAACAAATAGAAAAATGGTCCAAGCATGGGTTGCCAAGTCTAACATGATCAATCAAGTTGGACTCGGACAATATTGGGTTCCTAAAGATCAAATACATTACCTCGATAGACCATATCGAGGCTATGATCTAGGGGGAGCTAGAAGAAAAACGATTAAATTAAATTAGAAATTCAATTAAAAATTTGAAATTAAATTAAAATTCGAAATTCAATTAAATTAAAATTCGAAATTCAATTAAAAAATTTGAAATTAAATTAAAATTCAAAATTCAAATAAAAATTTGAAATTCAATTAAAAAATTTGAAATTAAATTAAAATTCAATTAAAATTAAAAATTCAAATAAAAATTCGAAATTAAATTAAAAATAATAATAATAATTAAAAATTTGAAATTAAATTAAAATTCTAAATTCAAAATAAAAGAAGGATCCAAAATAGCTGGCACCCGCAACTAATCTACCCGAAATGGGTAAACAAGAGTTGTCTACCCGGCAGGGTAATTAAGGTTAGATAAAATGGACTAGGTTTAACTTAACCCACGGTACTGGTGAAGTTTTTGGATGATAGTACGTTAGGGAAGCCTGGGCATCGCATGTCTAAGAAGATATGGCTTCGACCTGGTGCATTTGGCCAAGTGGAACTGACCGAAGCTACTCTTAAATGGATCCTAACTAGTTAGACCAAGATTTAGTATTAAGTTTAATGGGTAGCACTATTTGGAAAACCTCGAAGGCATGATTACTTTAATGAGTTCCTTGTGACTCACCATAGTCCAGAAGTTTATCCAAAAAATGCTTACTTGTTAAATCCAAAGCTAAACCTGAATCTAACACAAAGTTAAACATAATCCTGAAATTGAACCTCAATTCATCTCACAAAAATTATAGGAGTCCCTGATTGAAAATTTAGATCGGGTGAGATGACTAAGGAATAGAAATTCAAACTTAAATATTTTTCAAAATCAACTTAAATATTTTTTTAAAATCAACTTAAATATTTTTCAAAATTAAAATCAACTTAAATATTTTTCAAAATTAAAATCAACTTAAATATTTTTCAAAATCAACTTAAATATTTTTCAAAATTAAAATCAACTTAAATATTTTTCAAAATTAAAATCAACTTAAAATATTTTTCAAAATTAAAATCAACTTAAATATTTTTCAAAATTAAAATCAACTTAAATATTTTTCAAACTTAAACATTTTTAAAAAATTCTTCAATTAAACGTTAAACCACCATAGAATTAACGAATTGTTAACTCAGATTGGGTAAGATGCAAAAATAAGGACTTACTTCAATCAAGCTGTCTTTTGATTCATCAACTACTTTATGTGTAGGAATTGGATCAATGGATGTTGGACAGTGGATGCTCCAGACATATGACTGGAGATAGGTTGAAGTTCACTAAGCTAAAACTAAAGAACCTAGGATCAGTTGCTTTCGGCAACGATGGAAAACTGAAAGTAATCGGAAAAGGTAATATCGAACTTAACTCCGATTTTATTATTCGAAAAGTGTTATTAGTTGAAAATTTTAATTTTAATTTATTAAGTATAAGCCAATTATGCGATACTGGTTACTCAGTTACTTTTACCAAGTCCGAATGTATAGTCAAACATATTGATAATCCAAAAATCATACTTAAGGGCACTAGGAAAGATAATGTCTACACCATTTATCTACCAACACCCTCAATAAAGTGTTTTCTAACACAACAAGAGGAAACTGAGTTGTGGCACAGGAGATTGGGTCACACTCACACGGGACTCATTTCAAAAATGAGTCAAAATGGACTAGTTAGAGGATTACCCAAATTAAAAGTTATTGAAAATTTAATCTGTAATGTGTGCCAACAAGGAAAACAAACCAAGTCAACCCACAAGTCAACCAATCTAGTTAGAACTACTTTTTTACTTGAGCTCCTTCACCTAGACCTATTTGATTGACACAGAGCCAAGTCACTAAGCAAGAACCAGTATTGCTTAGTTATAATAGATGACTTCTCCAGGTTCACCTGGGTAAAATTTCTAAAAACAAAAAATGAAATCTTTGAAATATTTAGTAATTTTTGCAAATCAACAGAAAATGAAAAAGATACTAAAATTAAAAGAATAAGAAGTGACCATGGAGGAGAATTCGAGAATCATAACTTTACTGAATTTTGTGAAATAAATGGGTACAAACATGAATACTCCTGCTCTAGGACCCCTCAACAAAATGGTTTAGTAGAACGTAAAAACAGAACCCTACAAGAAGCTGCTAGAACCATGTTAAACGAATATAAACTATCTAATCAATTCTGGGCTGAAGCAGTTAGTACAGCATGTTACATTCAAAATAGGATTTTAATTAACAAATTTCAAAATAAAACACCCTATGAAATTTATTATAATAAAATTCCCAACTTAAACTATTTAAAAGTATTTGGGTGTAAAGTCTTCATTGTGAACACTAAAGACTACTTAGGGAAATTTACATCAAAAATAACCCCGGAAATATTTTTAGGGTATTCAACAACCAGTAGAGCATATAGAGTGTATAACAAAAATACCCTAAAAGTAGAAGAAACAATAAATATAATATTGATGAAGAAAATAAATTACCCAACACAATAAATGAAGATGAAAATACAGAAAATATTAACCCAATAAACAGAGAAGATGACGAAATTCAACCTGAACCTATTGAATCTGAAGAACAAATCACTAACTCAAATGGTATACGACCAACTAGGACAAGCACAAATCACTCATCTGACCAAATTTTGGGTGACCCAACTGAAGGAGTCAAAACAAGATCATCTTATAGAAACCAGAGCCAAATAGCCTTGATTTCAAAAATCGAACCCAAAACCATAGAAGAAGCCGTACCAGACCCAGATTGGACTCTAGCAATGCAAGAAGAATTGACCCAATTTGAAAGAAATCAGGTCTGGGAATTAGTGCCTAAACCCGTTAACAAATCCATAATTGACACTAAATGAGTTTTTAGAAACAAATTAAACGATCAAGGTGAAATAGTTAGAAACAAAGCTAGGTTAGTAGCTAAAGGATTCAGTCAAATAGAAGGGTTAGACTATGACGAGACCTATGCTCCAGTAGCAAGACTTGAATCCATTAGGATATTGCTGGCCTATGCAGCACACAAAAGATTCAAGCTATTTCAAATGGATGTAAAATCTGTTGGAGTGTATACTGAAAGCCTAAGCTTTGTAAACATTCATTATGAATAAAGAATCACATTTGGTCTAATTATCTACATTTGTTTTGTAGTTGTTCATTTAATTTATATTGTAGATAACATAGTATGTGGTGTCACATACAGAAGATGATGTTATCAGTACCTTATAAATTATAAACAGTAGCTCACGACCAGAATGGAAAGGAACAAACCATTAAAGGTCGTAGTGTAATTAGGTATTAGTTTATCTTGACTATATAATTACACTAGTACACTCAGAGTGTATTGAGTAGGACCATTTGAGGTCGTTCCTTTTATACTGACTTTATAAAGGAACAAAGACCTCAGTTATTATGGAAGTGTGTGCTCTTAATCCTAATATAATAACAAGCACATATGTTTGATATTTATTTCTTTAATTTATCAATGGGTGAGATTTAGTTCGATGAATCAATAAACCCGATAAATTGGGAAATGGTATCACTCATAGTGTGTGTTGTTGATTATAGAAGGAAACTGTGTCCTAGTGATACTAGGTTGATAATGTCCTCAAGAGGAGCTCATAAAGATTGTCATGTTAAACCCGGTGGACTTAGTCCGACATGATAATAAGGTTGAGTGGTACTACTCTTGGACTTAGATATTAATTAAATGAGTTGTCAGTAACTCACTTAATTAGTGGACATTCGATATCTTAAACACAGGAGACTAACACACTCATAATAAGAAGGAGCCCAAAATGTAATTTGGGATTGGTGCGGTAGTTCAATGATAGTTCTCTAGTGGAATGAATTATCATTGATAAAATTAAGTTGTGTGTTGGGGCGAACATGGGATGCTTAATTTTATCGGAGACCAAAACCAATTCCTCCTCTCGGTCCCTATCGTAGCCTCTTATTTATAGAGTACTATACCCACATATACCCACCTTCTATACCCACCTAAGGGGCCGGCCAAGCTAGCTTGGGAACCAAGCTAGGGCCGGCCTAAGTTTAAGGTGGCCGGCCCTAGCTTGAACCCAAGCTAGTAGGGCCGGCCATAATTAATTAAAAAGAAATTTTAATTTTAATGTTTATTATTATGTGGAAGATTTAATTTAAAGAGAATTAAAATTAAAATATCTCTCTTGTAAAAGATTTACAAAGATTAAAGAAAGAGATTAGATCTCTTTCCTTATTTGTAGATTGAGAGATGTTTTATTTTCTCTTTAAAATTATTCACATGTTAATAAAATTAAAATTATAGATATTTCCTTTTATTAACCATGAAGAGATTTTAAAGAGAAATTTTATTTTTAAAATTTCCGAAACAAATAAGGAAAGTTTTAATTGTTGATTGAAACTTGTCCAATTTGCTTCCTATTGATTTGGCCGGCCATCATTGTTTAATTGGGAAATATTATTTTATTTTCTCAATTAAATCATGTCAAGGAAATTAAGGAAAATTTATTGTAATTAAATTTCCTAATTTACCTAGGCCAAGGAATATAAAAGAAGGGGTGAGGGTGCCTTCACAAGACACAACATCTATTATTCCTCTCCCTCTTTTGTTCCTTGGTGTGGCCGGCCATCATCTCCTTCTCTTCCTCTTGTGGTGGCCGAACCTCTCCCTCTCCCTTGGAGTTCTTGTGGTGGCCGGATACTACTCGGAGAAGAAGAAGAAGAAGGAGAGAAAGCTAGCATCTCTTGGAGCTTGGTTAGTATTTTGGTTTTTCTCCTTGGTGAAGCTTTTCTTTTGTGGCCGAACCTTGCTTGGAGGAGAAGAAGGTGGTTGGTGGTTTCTCATCTTGGAAGATCGTTGCCCACACAACGTCCGAGGTAAGAAGAGGAATACGGTAGAAGATCAAGAGGTTTTTTTTCTACAAGGTATAACTAGTAATTTCTATTTCCGCATCATGCTAGTTATTTATGGAAATAATACCAAATACAAGAGGCTTACGTTCTAGAATTTCGAATATGTTTTTCGAAGTTGTGTTCTTTTGTTTCTTTCTTTTCCTTGTGATTTGATTGTTCTCTTTGGTTAACCTAAAGTTATTTTAGGAAATTAAATATTAGCTTTCTATTAAAGGTTTTGTCTAGTCGGTGGTGGTTGCTCCCATATCCAAGAAGGCCATGTGCCTCGCCACGTCGATCCTGAACCTTTATGGAAATTAATATTTAATGGAATTAATAACTTAAGTAGACTTGGGTCGAACGTGTTAAGTTCCGCAGGAGATCCAAGTCAAAACCTAAAAGAACAAATAGATTAAGTTTTGGATCAAACGTGTTAAGTTCCGCAGGCGATCCAAAATTTAATTTAAAAGAACACATGGTAGCTAGGAAAAGGTTCAGACCTTTGTACAAAATTTTTGTACAGTGGAACCTATAGGTTTTCTGAGTAGCAACCAACAATTGGTATCAGAGCTAGGGTTTTGCCTCTGTGTATTTGGTATTTAGTTTAATTATGCACATGTCATACATAATTTAGGCTGGATAATAGTAGGATGTGCTAACTTTGTGGATGCAGGATCCAACTATTATGGCTTTTAATTAATTATGTGTGTGATTGGACCCTTGGACATGTCAAGGGCAATTTATATGTGTGTGCATGATTGTATTAAAATACAGGAGCTGTATTTAGTTTTATTAGGATTTTATTTTTGATCTAGATACATGTACATTCCTTTTATGGAATATAGGATCAAAAATGTAAAATTCTATTTATGTCGCGGATCGAATCTTGCAAGGCGTGGAACCTTCTAAGGACCAGAGGCGCAGCGGAACTCGGAGCAAGATGAATGCGACAGTGGCGGTGGCCAAATATGGCAGCTTGATGACAACACACGGAGGACAATTAAAGATAAAAGCCATAATAGTTGAAAATTAGATTTTCTATTTATTGCTTTTATATTGTGCTGAGTGTGCATGTTAGTTTACAAGTTTAGTAGGCTAGCATAGTTAAAATTCCTCATTTATAAATAACTAAGTGGGAGAGGGATTTTTAAGTAAATCCCATAGTCTCCATTACTGGTTTGTAAGTGATGCAAACAAGCTTGCGCGTTGGCTCTGAGTGCCTTCCTCCATAACGGATGAGCTTGTTTACAGATCACTAGAACAGACTTCCATTTTTGGATGACTATAGGAAGTTAATTAAGAGCGTGCGATCTTCCCCAACGGAAGGGGCATAATCTTATTAATGGACTTAGTGTCAAGTAATGGTGTACACTTAGACACATCTAATAGTATCCTCCCCAACGGAGACACTGCTATTATTTGTGTGACCAAATAATACCAACTATTAATTTTATTTGTCAAAAAGTTAGGTTGACAAGATAATAAAATTAATGGGTTAAAACCCTCCTTTTACAAATGTTGAATTTGTATACGTCCACACTAACGTGGCATACAAAATTCACGGTGTTTTAAGGTGTTGGTTAATTTAAAATAGTATTGTTTGAGGAATCAATATTATTCTAAATTTAGAGTTCTGACCAAAAGTTATTTGTGATTCTTAGGATGTCTTTCAACTCGCCCATCATACTTCAACAAAATAGACTTACTGGACCTAACTACATAGATTGGAAAAGAAACCTGGACATTGTTCTTACTTCTGAAAGCTATAAATTTGTACTGACTGAGCATTGCCCTGATGCACCCATTGGTGAATCTACCCAAGAGGAGATTGAATATCATAGGAAATGGGTAAAAGCGCAGATGAGATGGCGCGGTGTTACATTTTGGCTTCAATGTCAAATGTATTGCAACATCAAGATCAAGATTTACCAACAACCTATGATATCATGAACAATCTCAAGGAACTCTTTGGTCATCGTGATAGGGCTTCTAGGCAAGAAGCCATGAGAAAGATAATGACCACCATGCAAGAGGGTACTCCAGGGATCATATTCTAAAGATGATGGCTTATCCGAACGAAATCGATCCTTGGAGGAGAAATTGATGGGAAACCTAGATCGATATGATCCTCCAAACGCTACCTAGAAGTTTTGAGCGGTTGAACTATAATATGAATAAAAGGATTTATTCATTAGGGGAACTATTGATGGAACTTCAAGAAGGGTTATTTCGTCACAATGCTCAAATTCACTATCGAAAATGGTTCTACTTCTAAACCGAAAGGAAAGAAGAAGAAGAAACAAGTCGGTTCAAAGAAAGAAAGTGAATAAATCTCGGAGTACGGATTTAAAGCTGGAATGAAGAAGTCGAAGGGCAAGTGCTTGGCATTGGAAAGCGGACTATCCTCGTAAGAACCAAAACAAAGGTATATCTCATACTCTAGTTGTTGAAACATGTTTAGCGGTGTTATCTACCAGCACCTGGTGTGTAGATACGGGAGCCATCGATCATGTCTGCAATTCCTTGCAGGGGTTCCAGGAAACCCGACGACTATCTGAAGGAGAGATTACTGTCTACATGGGCAATGCTACTAAGGTGGCAGCTGTTACAATGGGAGACGTCTACTTATCTTTTAGTAGAAATAGAAAGTTGGTTTTAAGAAATTGTCTTTATGTACCCAGTTTTAGAAAGAATTTAATTTCAGTTTCTAAACTGTTTTTAGATGGATATTCAGTTTCTTTCAGTAACGATGTAGTTATTAAAAGAAATAAAGTGATTATCTGCTCTGGTGCATTAGTTGGCAATTTGTATATTTTAAATCCAAATTCTTCCACAAAGCAAAACATGGAAATTTATAATTCATCTTCTAATTCTAATAAGAGAAAAGAACCTTCAAATGAACCAAGCATATCTTTGGCATCTAAGGCTTGGTCATATTAACTTAAGTAGAATTCAGAGGCTTATAGCCGATGGACTTTGTTCATTAGAGTTGGAAAATTTTCCAACTTGTGAATCTTGCTTAGAAGGTAAATGATCAAGAGGCCGTTCAAGGCCAAGGGGTATAGAGCCAAAGAAGTGTTAGAGTTGGTTCACTCTGATTTGTGTGGTCCTATGTCTGTCCAGGCAAGAGGAGGTTTTGAATATTTTGTCTCTTTCATAGACGATTATTCAAGATATGGATACATTTACCTAATGCGCCGCAAGTCCGAATGCTTTGACAAGTTCAAAGAATACAAGGCTGATGTGGAGAAACGATTAGGTAAAAGTATCAAGACACTACGATCTGATCGTGGTGGCGAATACCTCTTAGAGAGTTTAGGAATTACTTATCGAGGTGGGATTCAATCCCAATTGTCTGCACCTGGAACACCCCAACTGAATGGTGTAGCGGAACGAAGGAATAGGACTCTTATGGAGATGGTTAGATCGATGATGAGTTATTCAGAATTACCAAATTCGTTTTGGGGATATGCTCTGGAAACAGCAGTATACGTTCTGAACTTAGTACCTTCTAAATCAGTTTCTTCTACTCCCATAGAATTGTGGAATGGGCGAAAACCCAGTCTAAGACATATTCGGATTTGGGGTAGTCGAGCACATGTGTTGAAACCAGATGCTGATAAGTTAGAATCCCGTACAGAAGTTCGCGTGTTTGTAGGATATCCCAAAGGAACGAAAGGTGGTTTATTTTATACTCCTAAAGACCAGAAGGTCATTGTTAGCACCAATGCCCGCTTTTAGAAGAAGACTATATAATGGATCACAAGCCCAGAAGTAAAGTCGCTTTAGAAGAACTTAGAGAGGACATGTCTACTTCAATACCACAAGACAAGATGAAGTACCACAAGAGACCGCAACACGTGTCACACATGATACACAACCACGCATGCCTCGTCGTAGTGGGAGGGTTGTGAGGCACTGAAGATTCATGTTTTGGGAGAGTCTTGGACTTGATCCCTGCAAACATGAACCCCCGTCATATGACGAAGCACTCCAAGATATAGATGCAAGATCTTGGCAAAAGGCAATGAATTCGAAATAGAGTCCATGTACTCTAATAAGGTCCGGAGCTTATAGAACCACCGATGGTGTAAAAGCCGTTGGATGCAAGTGGATCTACAAAAGGAAAAGAGGGATGACGGAAGGTAGAAACCTTCAAAGCTAGGCTTGTTACGAAAGGGTACACTCGAAAGAGGGAATCGATTATGAGGAAACCTTTTCACAGTAGCCATGCTTAAGTCTATCTAGATACTCTTATCCATTGTTGCTCATATGGATTATGAGATTTGGCAAATGGATGTCAAGACTTTCCTTAATGGAAGTCTTGAAGAGAACATCCATATGAAGCAACCGAAGGATTTATTGAAAAGGCAAAGAGCATCTAGTATGCAAGCTCAATCGGTCCATTTATGGATGAAGCAAGCTTCAGGTCTTGGAACATCCGGTTTAATGAAGTAATCCACCATATGGATTTATTCAAAGTCCGGATGAGTCTTGTGTATATAAGAAGTGTAACGGAAACGTGGTGGTATTTCTTGTACTATACGTAGATGATATTTTGTTAATTGGCAACAATGTTAAGGTATTATCAAACGTAAGGGTATGGCTGTCCAAACAATTTGATATGAAGGACTTAGGAGAATGTGCACACATTCTTGGGATCAAAGTTATAAGGGATCGCAAGAAAAGAATGTTGTGTCTATCCCAAGCTTCATATATAGATACAATCCTTGCTCGTTTTAGCATGCAAGACTCCAAGAAAGGTTTCTTACCTTTTAGACATGGAGTAGCTCTATCTAAAGAGATGTCTCTAAAGACATCAAAAGAGATAGAGGACATGAAAGCAGTTCCTTATGCTTGGTGTAGGAAGCCTAATGTATGCAATGTTATAGACGAGACCTGATATCTGTTGTGGTCACAGATATCAGAGTAACCCTGGACAAGGACATTGGATTGCGGTAAAGCATATATTAAAGTACCGAGAAGGACTAAGGATTATATGCTAGTTTACCAAGCGATGATTTGCTCCTCGTGGGTTATACTGATTCAGATTTCCAATCAGATAGGGATAACAGAAGTCTACATCAGGCTATGTGTTTACTTTAGAGGTGGAGCCATTTCATGGAGGAGTGTTAGCGAAACGCTTCGCACTCAACCATGGAAGTCGAGTATGTAGCAGCCGAGGCAGCTAAAGAAGTAGTATGGCTCAGGTTCTTAATGGACTTAGATGTGATTCCTGGTTTGCCCAAAATCATCACAATTTATTGTGATAATAGCGGTGCAGTTGCAAACTCGAAGGAACCACGAGCTCATAAGGTAAATAAACATATAGAGCGCAAGTACCACCTGATACGAGATATCGTGAAGCGAGGAGAAGTTGTCATCGCCAAAATTGCATCAGCGGATAACCTGGCAGATCCTTTCACTAAGGCCCTTCCGGAGAAAACTTTTGATCGGCATGTGGAGGGAATGATAATCAGATGTATGGTAGAAGATATGACAGCTTAGTCATTAGTATAAGTGGGAAATTGTTGGAGTGTATACTGAAAGCCTAAGCTTTGTAAACATTCATTATGAATAAAGAATCACATTTGGTCAAATTGTCTACATTTAGTTGTAGTTGTTCAATTAATTTATATTGTAGATAACATAGTATGTGGTGTCACATGCAGAAGATAATGTTATCAGTACCTTATAAATTATAAACAGTAGCTCACGACCAAAATGGAAAGGAACAAACCATTAGAAGGTCGTAGTGTAATTAGGTATTAGTTTATCTTGACTATATAATTATACTAGTACACTCAGAGTGTATTGAGTAAGACCATTTGAGGTCGTTTTTTTTATACTGACTTTATAAAGGAACAAAGACCTCAGTTATTATGGAAGTGTGTGCTCTTAATCCTAATATAATAACAAGCACTTATGTTTGATATTTATTTCTTTAATTTATCAATGGGTGAGATTTAGTTCGATGAATCAATAAACCCGATAAATTGGGAAATGATATCACTCATAGTGTGTGTTGTTGATTATAGAAGGAAACTGTGTCCTAGTGATACTAGGTTGATAATGTCCTCAAGAGGAGCTCATAAAGATTGTCATGTTAAACCCTGCAGGTGGACTTAGTCCGACATGATAATAAGGTTGAGTGGTACTACTCTTGGACTTAGATATTAATTAAATGAGTTGTCAGTAACTCACTTAATTAGTGGACATTCGATATCTTAAACACAGGGAGACTAACACACTCATAATAAGAAGGAGCTCAAAAATGTAATTTGGGATTGGTGCGGTAGTTCAATGATAGTTCTCTAGTGGAATGAATTATCATTGATAAAATTAAGTTGTGTGTTCGGGGCGAACATGGGATGCTTAATTTTATCGGGAGACCAAAACCAATTCCTCCTCTCGGTCCCTATCGTAGCCTCTTATTTATAGAGTACTATACCCACATATACCCACCTTCTATACCCACCTAAAGGGGCCGACCAAGCTAGCTTGGGAACCAAGCTAGGCCGGCCTAAGCTTGTTTATAGGTGGCCGGCCCTAGCTTGAACCCAAGCTAGTAGGGCCGGCCATAATTAATTAAAAGAAAATTTAATTTTAATGTTTATTATTATGTGGAAGATTTAATTTAAAGAGAATTAAAATTAAAATATCTCTCTTGTAAAAGATTTACAAAGATTAAAGAAAGAGATTAGATCTCTTTCCTTATTTGTAGATTGGAGAGATGTTTTATTTTCTCTTTAAAATTATTCACATGTTAATAAAATTAAAATTATAGATATTTCCTTTTATTAACCATGAAGAGATTTTAAAGAGAAATTTTATTTTTAAAATTTCCGAAACAAATAAGGAAAGTTTTAATTGTTGATTGAAACTTGTCCAATTTGCTTCCTATTGATTTGGCCGGCCATCATTGTTTAATTGGGGAAATATTATTTTATTTTTCTCAATTAAATCATGTCAAGGAAATTAAGGAAAATTTATTGTAATTAAATTTCCTAATTTACCTAGGCCAATGAATATAAAAGAAGGGGTGAGGGTGCCTTCACAAGACACAACATCTATTATTCCTCTCCCTCTTTTGTTCCTTGGTGTGGCCGGCCATCATCTCCTCTCTTCCTCTTGTGGTGGCCGAACCTCTCTCTCCCCTTGGAGTTCTTGTGGTGGCCGGATACTACTCGGAGAAGAAGAAGAAGAAGGAGAGAAAGCTAGCATCTCTTGGAGCTTGGTTAGTATTTTGGTTTTCTCCTTGGTGAAGCTTTTCTTTGGCCGAACCTTGCTTGGAGGAGAAGAAGGTGGTTGGTGGTTTCTCATCTTGGAAGATCGTTGCCCACACAACGTCCGAGGTTAGAAGAGGAATACGGTAGAAGATCAAGAGGTTTTTTCTACAAGGTATAACTAGTAATTTCTATTTCCGCATCATGCTAGTTATTTATGGAAATAATACCAAATACAAGAGGCTTACGTTCTAGTATTTCGAATATGTTTTTTCGAAGTTGTGTTCTTTTGTTTCTTTCTTTTCCTTGTGATTTGATTGTTCTCTTTGGTTAACCTAAAGTTATTTTAGGAAATTAAATATTAGCTTTCTATTAAAGGTTTTGTCTAGTCGGTGGTGGTTGCTCCCATATCCAAGAAGGCCATGTGCCTCACCACGTCAGTACTGGGAACCTTTTATGGAAATTAATATTTAATGGAATTAATAATTTAAGGAGACTTGGGTCGAACGTGTTAAGTTCCGCAGGAAATCCAAGTCAAAACCTAAAAGAACAAATAGATTAAGTTTTGGATCAAACGTGTTAAGTTCTGCAGGAGATCCAAAATTTAATTTAAAAGAACACATGGTAGCTAGGAAAAGGTTCAGACCTTTGTACAAAATTTTTGTACAGTGGAACCTATAGGTTTTCCGAGTAGCAACCAACAATTGGTATCAGAGCTAGGGTTTTACCTCTGTGCATTTGGTATTTAGTTTAATTATGCACATGTCATACATAATTTAGGCTGGATAATAGTAGGATGTGCTAACTTTGTGGATGCAGGATCCAACTATTATGGCTTTTAATTAATTATGTGTGTGATTGGACCCTTGGACATGTCAATGGCAATTTATATGTGTGTGCATGATTGTATTAAAATACAGCAGGAGCTGTATTTAGTTTTATTAGGATTTTATTTTTGATCTAGATACATGTACATTCCTTTTATGGAATATAGGATCAAAAATGTAAAATTCTATTTATGTCGCGGATCGAATCTTGCAAGGCATGGAACCTTCTAAGGACCAGAGGCGCAATGAACTCGAGCAAGATGAATGCGACAGTTAGACCCGGTGGCGGTGGCCAAATATGGCAGAAGCTTCGGATGACAACACACGGAGGACAATTAAAGATAAAAGCCATAATAGTTGAAAATTAGATTTTCTATTTATTGCTTTTATATTGTGTGTGCATGTTAGTTTACAAGTTTAGTAGGCTAGCATAGTTAAAATTCCTCATTTATAAATAACTAAGTGGGAGAGGGATTTTTAAGTAAATCCCATGGTCTCCATTACTGGTTTGTAAGTGATGCAAACAAGCTTGCGTTGGCTCGAGTGCCTTCCTCCATAACGGATGAGCTTGTTTGTGGATCACTAGAATGTACTTCCATTTTGGATGACTATAGGAAGTTAATTAAGAGCGTGTGATCTTCCCCAACGAAGGGCATAATCTTATTAATGGACTTAGTGTCAAGTAATGGTGTACACTTAGACACATCTAATAGTATCCTCCCTAACGGAGTCACTGCTATTATTTGTGTGACCAAATAATACCAACTATTAATTTTATTTGTCAAAAGTTAGGTTGACAAGATAATAAAATTAATGGGTTAAAACCTCCTTTACAAATGTTGAATTTGTATACGTCCACACTAACGTGGCATACAAAATTCACGGTGTTTTAAGGTGTTGGTTAATTTAAAATAGTATTGTTTGAGGAATCAATATTATTCTAAATTTAGAGTTCACCAAAAGTTATTTGTGATTCTTAGGATGTCTTTCAACCCACCGTCCATCATACTTCAACAAAATAGACTTACTGGACCTAACTACATAGATTGGAAAAGAAACCTGGACATTGTTCTTATCTGAAAGCTATAAATTTGTACTGACCGAGCATTGCCTGATGCACCCATCGTGAATCTACCCAAGAGGAGATTGAATATCATAGGAAATGGGTAAAAGCAGATGAGATGGCGCGGTGTTACATTTTGGCTTCAATGTCAAATGTATTGCAACATCAAGATCAAGATTTACCAACAACCTATGATATCATGAACAATCTCAAGGAACTCTTTGGTCATCGTGATAGGGCTTCTAGGCAAGAAGCCATGAGAAAGATAATGACAGCCACCATGCAAGAGGGTACCTGTAAGGGATCATATTCTAAAGATGATGGCTTATCTGAACGAAATACATGATCCTTGGAGGAGAAATTGATGGGGAAACCAGATCGATATGATCCTCCAAACGCTACCTAGAAGTTTTGAGCCACTGAACTATAATATGAATAAAAGGATTTATTCATTAGGGAACTACCGACATTCAAGCAGCAGAAGGGTTATTTCGTCACAATGCTCAAATTCACTATGTCGAAAATGGTTCTACTTCTAAACCGAAAGGAAAGAAGAAGAAGAAACAAGTTGGTTCAAGAAAGAAAGTGAATAAATCTCAGAGTACGGGATTTAAAGTGGAATGAAGAAGTCAAGGGCAAGTGCTTCATCTGCAAGCAGGCAGGACATTGGAAGGCGGACTGTCCTCGGAAGAACCAAAACAAAGGTGTATCTCATACTCTAGTTATTGAAACATGTTTAGCGGTGTTATCTACCAGCACCGTGTGTAGATACGGAGCCACTGATCATGTCTGCAATTCCTTGCAGGGGTTCCAGGAAACCCGACTATCTCAAGGGAGATTACCGTCTACATGGGCAATGCTACTAAGGTGGCACTGTTACATGGGAGACGCCTACTTATCTTTTAGTAGAAATAGAAATTTGGTTTTAAGAAATTGTCTTTATGTACCCGCTTTTAGAAAGAATTTAATTTCGTTTCTAAACTGCTTTTAGATGGATATTCAGTTTCTTTCAGTAACGATGTAGTTATTAAAAGAAATAAAGTGATTATCTGCTCTGGTGCATTAGTTGGCAATTTGTATATTTTAAATCCAAATTCTTCCACAAAGCAAAACATGGAAATTTATAATTCATCTTCTAATTCTAATAAGAGAAAAGAACCGAAATGAACCAAGCATATCTTTGGCATCTAAGGCTTGGTCATATTAACATAAGTAGAATTAAGAGGCTTATAGCCGATGGACTTTGTTCATTAGAGTTGGAAAATTTTCCAACTTGTGAATCTTGCTTAGAAGGTAAATGACCAAGAGGCCGCTCAAGGCCAAGGGGTATAGAGCCAAAGAAGTGTTAGAGTTGGTTCACTCTGATTTGTGTGGTCCTATGTCTGTCCAGGCAAGAGGAGGTTTTGAATATTTTGTCTCTTTCATAGACGATTATTCAAGATATGGATACATTTACCTAATGCGCCGCAAGTCCGAATGCTTTGACAAGTTCAAAGAATACAAGGCTGATGTGGAGAAACGATTAGGTAAAAGTATCAAGACACTACGATCTGATCGTGGTGGCGATACCTCTTAGGAGAGTTTAGGAATTACTTATCGAGGTCGATTCAATCCCAATTGCTCGCACCTGGAACACCCCAACAGAATGGTGTAGCAGAGCGAAGGAATAGGACTCTTATGGAGATGGTTAGATCGATGATGAGTTATTGATTACCAAATTCGCTTTGGGGATATGCTCTACAAGAAGCAACTGAGACATGTACTTAGCACCTTCTTGGCTCTTTTCATGTAACAAGCAACAAGACATGGTAGCTTCTTTTGGATTGTAGTAGTAATACCACCATATTCAAACTCTCATATGCAAAAGTTAGAATCTCGCATGAAGAACAGAGTGTATCTTCACCATGATTTATATACGAATTCACCTCGTATGCATTAGTGTCTGATCTATAATTTACAGCAAGATCGTGACAGAAATGAGAGGAGGAAGAGGTACATTTATTTAACACAAGAATGAAAGGATGATTGCACGCACACCAGTGAAAAATAAAGAAGCCGCAAATTTAAGAGATGGAATGCCTCCGATCTTTCGGTGGCTTTGTTCGGGCCTTGCCGGAGAAAGGCTGGATCCGTGTAAACATGAACCCGATCCCCATATATGAAGCACTCCAAGATATAGATGCAAAGATCTTGGCAAAAGGCAATGAATTCAAATAGAGTCCATGTACTCTAATAAGGTCCGGAGCTTATAGAACCACCGATGGTGTAAAAGCCGTTGGATGCAAGTGGATCTACAAAAGGAAAAGAGGGACAGACGGGAAGGTAGAAACCTTCAAAGCTAGGCTTGTTGCGAAAGGGTACACTCAGAAAGAGGGAATCGATTATGAGGAAACCTTTTCACCGGTAGCCATGCTTAAGTCTATCCGGATACTCTTATCCATTGCTGCTCATATGGATTATGAGATTTGGCAAATGGATGTCAAGACAACTTTCCTTAATGGAAGTCTTGAAGAGAACATCCATATGAAGCAACCAGAAGGATTTATTGAAAAAGGCAAAGAGCATCTAGTATGCAAGCTCAATCGGTCCATTTATGGACTAAAGCAAGCTTCAAGGTCTTGGAACATCCGGTTTAATGAAGTAATCCAGTCATATGGATTTATTCAAAGTTCGGATGAGTCTTGTGTATATAAGAAGTGTAACGGAAACGTGGTGGTATTTCTTGTACTATACGTAGATGATATTTTGTTAATTGGCAACAATGTCAAGGTATTATCAGACGTAAGGGTATGGTTGTCCAAACAATTTGATATGAAGGACTTAGGAGAATGTGCACACATTCTTGGGATCAAAGTTATAAGGGATCGCAAGAAAAGAATGTTGTGTCTATCCCAAGCTTCATATATAGATACAATCCTTGCTTGTTTTAGCATGCAAGACTCCAAGAAAGGTTTCTTACCTTTAGACATGGAGTAGCTCTATCTAAAGAGATGTCTCCAAAGACATCAAAAGAGATAGAGGACATGAAAGCAGTTCCTTATGCTTTAGGGAAGCCTAATGTATGCAATGTTATGTACGAGACCGATATCTGCTTTGCCGTAGGCATGGTCAGCAGATATCGAGTAACCGACAAGGACATTGGATGCAGTAAAGCATATATTAAAGTACCGAGAAGGACTAGGATTATATGCTAGTTTACCAAGCAGATGATTTGCTCCCGTGGGTTATACTGATTCTGATTTCCAATCGATAGGGATAATAGAAGTCTACATCAGCTATGTGTTTACTTTAGAGGTGGAGCCATTTCATGGAGGAGTGTTAAATCTCGGACTCAACCATGGAAGTCGAGTATGTGGCATCTGAGGCGGCTAAAGAAGTAGTATGACTCGGAACTTTCTAATGGACTTAGATGTGATTCTGGTTTGCCCAAAATCATCACAATTTATTGTGATAATGGTGCAAACTCGAAGGAACCACGAGCTCATAAGGCAAGTAAACATATAGAGCGCAAGTACCACCTGATACGAGATATCGTGAAGCGAGGAGAAGTTGTCATCGCCAAGATTACATCAGCGGATAACCTGGTAGATCCTTTCACTAAGGCCCTTCCGGCGAAAGCTTTCGATCGGCATGTGGAGGGAATGGGAATCAGATGTATGGTAGAAGATATGGCAGCTTAGTCATTAGTATAAGTGGGAGATTTTTGGAATGTATACTGAAAGCCTAAGCTTTGTAAACATTCATTATGAATAAAGAATCACATTTGGTCTAATTATCTACATTTGTTTGTAGTTGTTCATTTAATTTATATTGTAGATAACATAGTATGTGGTGTCACATACAGAAGATGATGTTATCAGTACCTTATAAATTATAAACAGTAGCTCACGACCAGAATGGAAAGGAACAAACCATTAGAAGGTTGTAGTGTAATTAGGTATTAGTTTATCTTGACTATATAATTACACTAGTACACTCAGAGTGTATTGAGTAGGACCATTTGAGGTCGTTTCTTTTATACTGACTTTATAAAGGAACAAAGACCTCGGTTATTATGGAAGTGTGTGCTCTTAATCCTAATATAATAACAAGCACATATATTTGATATTTATTTCTTTAATTTATCAATGGGTGAGATTTAGTTCGATGAATCAATAAGCCCGATAAGTTGGGAAATGGTATCACTTATAGTGTGTGTTGTTGATTATAGAAGGAAACTGTGTCCTAGAGATACTAGGTTGATAATGTCCTCAAGAGGAGCTCATAAAGATTGTCATGTTAAACCCTGCAGGTGGACTTAGTCCGACATGATAATAAGGTTGAGTGGTACTACTCTTGGACTTAGATATTAATTAAATGAGTTGTCAGTAACTCACTTAATTAGTGGACATTCGATATCTTAAACACAGGGAGACTAACACACTCATAATAAGAAGGAGCCCAAAAAATGTAATTTGGGATTGGTGCGGTAGTTCAATGATAGTTCTCTAGTGGAATGAATTATCATTGATAAAATTAAGTTGTGTGTTCGAACATGGGATGCTTAATTTTATCGGGAGACCAAAACCAATTCCTCCTCTCGGTCCCTATCGTAGCCTCTTATTTATAGAGTACTATACCCACATATACCCACCTTCTATACCCACCTAAAGGGGGCCGGCCAAGCTAGCTTGGGAACCAAGCTAGGGCCGGCCTTGGCTGGCCCTAGCTTGAACCCAAGCTAGTAGGGCCGGCCATAATTAATTAAAAAGAAAATTTAATTTTAATGTTTATTATTATGTGGAAGATTTAATTTAAAAGAGAATTAAAATTAAAATATCTCTCTTGTAAAAGATTTACAAAAGATTAAAGAAAGAGATTAGATCTCTTTCCTTATTTGTAGATTGGAGAGTTTTTTATTTTCTTTAAAATTATTCACATGTTAATAAAATTAAAATTATAGATATTTCCTTTTATTAACCATGAAGAGATTTTAAAGAGAAATTTTATTTTTTAAAATTTCTGGAAACAAATAAGGAAAGTTTTAATTGTTGATTGAAACTTGTCCAATTTGCTTCCTATTGATTTGGCAGGCCATCATTGTTTAATTGGGGAAATATTATTTTATTTTTCTCAATTAAATCATGTGAAGGAAATTAAGGAAAATTTATTGTAATTAAATTTCCTAATTTACCTAGGCCAAGGAATATAAAAGAAGGGGTGAGGGTGCCTTCACAAGACACAACATCTATTATTCCTCTCCCTCTTTTGTTCCTTGGTGTGGCCGGCCATCATCTCCTTCTCTTCCTCTTGTGGTGGCCGAACCTCTCCCTCTCCCTTGGAGTTCTTGTGGTGGCCGGATACTACTCGGAGCAGAAGAAGAAGAAGGAGAGAAAGTTAGCATCTCTTGGAGCTTGGTTAGTATTTTGGTTTTTCTCCTTGGTGAAGCTTTTCTTTTGTGGCCGAACCTTGCTTGGAGGAGAAGAAGGTGGTTGGTGGTTTCTCATCTTGGAAGATCGTTGCCCACACAACGTCCGAGGTTAGAAGAGGAATACGGTAGAAGATCAAGAGGTTTTTCTACAAGGTATAACTAGTAATTTCTATTTCCGCATCATGCTAGTTATTTATGGAAATAATACCAAATACAAGAGGCTTACGTTCTAGTATTTCGAATATGTTTTTTCGAAGTTGTGTTCTTTTGTTTCTTTCTTTTCCTTGTGATTTGATTGTTCTCTTTGGTTAACCTAAAGTTATTTTAGGAAATTAAATATTAGCTTTCTATTAAAGGTTTTGTCTAGTCGGTGGTGGTTGCTCCCATATCCAAGAAGGCCATGTGCCTCGCCACGTCAGTACTGGGAACCTTTTATGGAAATTAATATTTAATGGAATTAATAACTTAAGGAGACTTTGGTCGAACGTGTTAAGTTCCGCAGGAAATCCAAGTCAAAACCTAAAAGAACAAATAGATTAAGTTTTGGATCAAACGTGTTAAGTTCTGCAGGAGATCCAAAATTTAATTTAAAAGAACACATGGTAGCTAGGAAAAGGTTCAGATCTTTGTACAAAATTTTTGTACAGTGGAACCTATAGGCTTTCCGAGTATAGGAAAAGGTTCAGATCTAAGAACACATGATTTCAAAAATCGAACCCAAAACCATAGAAGAAGCCCTACCAGACCCAGATTGGACTCTAGCAATGCAAGAAGAGTTGACCCAATTTGAAAGAAATCAGGTCTGGGAATTAGTGCCTAAACCCGTTAACAAATCCATAATTGACACTAAATGAGTTTTTAGAAACAATTTAAACGATCAAGGTGAAATAGTTAGAAACAAAGCTAGGTTAGTAGCTAAAGGATTCAGTCAAATAGAAGGGTTAGACTATGACGAGACCTATGCTCCAGTAGCAAGACTTGAATCCATTAGGATATTGCTGGCCTATGCAGCACACAAAAGATTCAAGCTATTTCAAATGGATGTAAAATCCACATTTTTAAACGGATTTATTAAAGAAGAAGTATATGTAGGTCAACCCCCAGGATTTGAGGACTTAGAACAACCAAATTATATCTTTAAATTAAAAAAGGCCCTATACGGACTAAAACAAGCACCTAGGGCTTGGTATGAACGACTATCCAATTACTTAATATCAAAAGGATTTAACCAAGGTCTAATAGACCCAACCCTTTTCGTAAAAACCTTAGAAAATGACATTTTTATAGCCCAAATTTACGTTGACGATATTATTTTCGGTTCCACAAACTCTAAATTTCTAAAAGAATTCACCAAACTAATGAAAAATGAATTCGAAATGAGTCTGGTAGGAGAACTTAATTTCTTCTTAGGTTTACATATTAAGCAAACTAAAGATGGAATTTACATTTATCAAACTAAATATGCTAAGGAATTAATTAGAAAATTTGGCATGGAAAACTCAAAAATAATCAATACACCAATGACTACAAATGCTAAAATTGACTCAGACTTAGAAGGTAAATCAGTAGACTTGAAATACTATCGAAGTGTGATAGGAAGTCTACTGTACCTAACTGCGAGTCGACCAGACATTATTTTTGCAGTAGGTATGTGTGCACGATACCAATCTTGTGCAAAAAAGTCTCACTTAACCCTTGTCAAAAGAATCCTTAGGTATGTTAAGGGAACTCTAAATGTAGAACTATGGTACCCTAGATCTGGCACCCTTGACCTAACCGGCTACTCTGACTCAGACTATGCCGGATGCAAGCTAGATAGAAAAAGCACAAGTGGTTGCTGTCAATTTCTAGGACAATGCCTAGTAAGTTGGTCAAGTAGAAAGCAACACTGTGTTGCTTTATCTACCACTGAAGCTGAATATATAGCCTTAGGTGAATGCACATCTCAGTTGCTATGGATGATGCATACCCTTAAAGACTATCAACTGGAGTATCATAAAACTAAGCTCAATAAATCTAACAAAAAACCTAATTCATCACTCAAGGACTAAACATATAGAAGTGAAACACCATTTTGTAAGGGATCACGTAGCTAAGGGTGATATTGAACTCAACTATGTTGAGTCAAAATCAAACCTAGCTGACATCTTCACAAAGCCCTTACCTGAACTTGAGTTCAGTGCACTTAGAAGGCAAATAGGAATGTGTTGGGTAGAATAGATATTAATTTTCAAAAGTCACTGTCTTACTTCAAAACTCATTCTTTTATTCTTTTCAAAATCTAGGAAAAATAATGATTTTAAAATCCCATTTTCTTAGAATTTTCAAAAATATGACTTAGCCTAGACTCTGCCCTAGAAGTCTTGTTCCCCTAGATTTAAGCCAGAGCATCTCACAAACACCTAGGTATACCTTGTTTGTGTTTGTAAAACATAGAATGGTGTGAGATGCATAGGGTACAGCCTGGACTCAAGAATGCTTATTTCTGTGCATCAATATGAGTCTGAGCGTTAAATACTGTATTAATAGTAATCAAGTCAAGTCTGCCAGCCTTAGTCAAATCTAACTGGACTAAATGACTTTACTTGACTAACCAAGTGAATGTTGTTGCCCTCTAGGCAATCAGCAAGTAGCTAACAGTTAGTCAGTTGGTGAAGGAAATGATAAGCTTAAGCATGCTTTTACTTTAGGGCTCTGATACCTGATCAAAACAATTAAGTTAACAATTTAGATAAGTTAACAACTATTGAATTAAGATATCAATAAGTTAACAACTATATAACTTGACTCATGCTTGGACTTAAGGACCAACTAATAAAAACCTAAATTAAATTTTTAGTTACTCCCTCTTCGTCCTAAGATTTCATAAATTCTTACTCCTATTTTCTTCAAAATTATTTTTTTAAAGTACCTTTTCAAACTGAAACTTCATTTTCAAAATTTAATGTTTGCAAAAGGCTTAGATAAGTAGCACAGATAGCAACCTTCAAACTTAGCCATCTTTATAAATTTTTGCCTCGTTACCTATTCTATACTTAGCTAAAGCTATTAAACACATATTTCTGTACTTGCATAATTTAACTTATGACTTTCAAAAATTTTTGCTAAGTAAAAAGAGTAATTTTTCAGTAAAATTTTATGATAAGCTAAGTATTACACAGGCATTTCCTCTTTCAAAGAATAAATTTGTTTTTTTCTAAAAACTTAAAACTTGCTTTCAACTAGTTTTTTTTTTGTTTTTGATATATGGCAAAGGGGGAGAGTAGGAAATTCAAAATTCAAAAGTAAAAAAAAATGTTGCTTTTATTAAGGGGGAGAGTAGGAAATTCAAAAGTAAAAGGAAGCCCTGTATTAAGGAGGAGCTTCACAAAGTTCAAGTGTTAGCTTAAGTTGTGCTTTTATTTGAATTTTTATACTTGAGCTTGCTCACTTAAAATTTGTTAATATAGTTGTTTTACTTAACTTTGAATTTAGATTGTCATAATAAAAAAGGGGGAGATTGTTGGTGCGGGAAACATCCGACGATCGAACCTGAGTTTTGATAATGGCAAAGGATTCAAAGTTAAGGTGTGGTGTGGACTAATGTGCTTGATTGAGTGTTTCAGGTAAGTCCTAACTGTGGTTAGGCAAGGTAAAAACCCTAGGAGGTGATAACCCTAGGTCATAGGGAGTGGTAACCCTATGCTGAAAGTCTTGGTGGGTCGAGTGCTTCAGGCAAAAGTCCTAGGGGGTGGTAACCCTAGGTGGAAAATCCTAGTGTCGCGAACCAGGTGGAAGACTAGACGGGTCGGGAAGCGGGCGTTCAGCAGAAAGTCCGGAGGAATCGAACACCGAGCACAAGTCCAGTCGATCTGGAGGATCGCACTGGCAAAAGGTAAAATCTCCTGAGTGGAGTAGGTGAGGACGTGCTCCCCGTAGAGGGAACAATAGGCGTCGGGTCGACCTAGGGCTTCCGGTCAGAAACTCGAAGTCAGACCCGGACAGTCTGGTGACTGTCAAGTTTATTTATATATATTATCTTTTGTGTTCTAACTCTGTTTTGCAGGTAACTAACAGTTTTATGCAGAGTTAGAACTGACCAGAAGTTGGACCGGGTTTGACCAGGGATCGGTCGACCGGACCTCAGGATCGGTCGACCGAACCTGGGATAGGTGTCGACTGGATCAAACCTAGGTGTGCGGGTCAGAGGAAACTGATCGGTCGACCGGACCCTGGGATCGGTCGACCGGACCCTGGGATCGGTCAACCGAACCCAGGGATAGAGTTTGACCAGATCGAAGCAGAGAGACGGATCGACGGATCTGATGCGGTGGAGATCATCTGATCGGTCGACCGAACATGAGGATCGGTTGACCGATCCGCTTCGGGTCAAATCTGATCCCGAGACTTGGGGATCTGGATCAAACCTTACAGAGCTATAAAAAGAGGCCTCGAGGTGCAGCTCAGATCATCGAATTCCGAACAGAAGTGCTGTGCTCTTATGTGCTCCATACGCTTCAACAACGCCCTGCTGCTACAACGAACTGAAACTCCAAAGCTCTTCTATTTGCTTGTTCATTGGTATAACTTTCTTATTTGCACTTAACTGTAATTGCTTCTAGCTTGTAATAATTCCGGATTTATAGTTGTTGCCCACCGAAAGCGGTCAAAGACCGCGGGCCTTCGAGTAGGAGTCGAGATAGGCTCCGAACGAAGTAAAACACTTGCGTCTTTTGTGTTTGCATTTACTTTCCGCTGCGTTTCTACTATGTGTTTTAAATCGCTAAAATAGCCACGAGCGCTATTCACCCCCCCCCCCCTCTAGCGCTTTCGATCCATCACTTACTGCCAAGGGTCATCTCCAACAAGCATCATATCATCCTCATTATCTGTAAATACAATCATCCAATTTTTATTTGGAGCCATCAATTCTCCTTTGAATTCAAATAGCTGATCTAACTCCTCGATCAATTGGTCATAACCATCAAACTTCATCAAGTCAACATATCTTCCAAGTGCAATACCCTGCTTTTAAACCTGATATCAAAATGGAAACAGAATCATCTTCTCTAATAAAAAAGAGGTACATTCTATAGCATGACATTCTTGATCTACTAAGGGACTGAATGGAGATGGACACTACACATTAAGTCAAATATGAAAATGTGATTTAAAATCATTGGATCTTGCATATACACCAAAATTCAAAAAGCAAAGGAACTAGAAAGATATTAATCAGTCAGAAGCGAAGAACTAAATGGATGTTAAGGGAGAAATCATTTGATTTTAATGGAAGTTATCAGTTCTAGCATAGGAAGCATAAAGACTGACACTCGGATGCATCATCTACCACTACCAACACAAATCAAACACCTGACACTATAATAGCTACTCTCAAGTTGGACACAAACACCTCCATTGCTAATGTGTGAAACATAATAGAAACAAGGTGGAGACCTAGATTTGTACTGGTGTTTGATACTAGTGGACAGACCTAGATTTGTATGGATCTATCAGCAAGGGAGAGGTGAAGCTTGCTCTCCCACGGACAGCAGCTGGATTGAAAGAGAGGAGCTCGACGTCGGCAAGATCGGGAGAGGAACTCGGCGTTGGCTTGGAGAGGAATGCGGCGACACTGCCAGGCTGGGCTCGACACCGTGAACAGATGGCGATGCCCTAGCGCGAGGAGGAGGTGGTAGTCGAGTGGTGCCAGCGTGATCTGCGATGGCGGCGGTGTGACTGCAATAGGAAACTAGGGCACGGGAGAGGGGAAAGGGCGGCGGTGATTGGGAGTAACCAGCAACACCCTCGACGGCTGGCGATGGCTGTGGCTTCGGGAATGTGAGGGGAGCGGCGGCTGCGTCGGAGGCCAGCAATGAAGAGGAGATCGCGGTGATGGTGAGATCGGCAGGAGAAGAGTAGGAATGGGAAAAAAAAATGAGATTGTTTAGATTTATATATGTAGGTTATTAAATAAATAAACTCCCACTTTATTGGTACTCGAAATAGGCTTTCTCTAAGCTTAATCGATTTATCTTATTAAATGTGTCATACCGATTCCGTTTATATTCTAAAAAATTTCTAAAAATTTTCAGAAAATTCTACCTCCCAAGGAAGCGCCGAAAAGTCGATGCGCTAACACTTTAAAGGCAAAGCAACGAGAGCGACGAGGAGCGTCTTTTGCGGAGGAGTCGCGAAGGAGGAGTCGGAGATAGGTTTTTGTTCGTTTGATGAGTCATAGAGAAGTGGGTTTTAGGTTTTTTTTCATGAAGTTAAAAAAACTATTGTGTTTTTAGGATTCAACAACATTCAATAGACAACAGTTTAATAAAACTGTTGTATATTATCACATAAGCAACACTAAAAGACAATAGTTTTTTAAAACTGTTGTCTTTGACACACATTAGACAACAGTGTTTTGAAAAACTGTTGTTATTTAAAAAACATTATGGTGAACAACAATAGTTTTCAATAAAACTGTTATTAAATGGAAAAGACAACAATTTCTTGAAAAACTATTGTCTATTAGGTGTGGTTAAATCCAAAAATTCTTGTAGTGTGTAGGGGTGACCAGGACATGTTATTGGCATCATATGCATTATTTGCATTTATTGCTTGTGTTTGTTGCACTTTATATGCTGCATATTAGATGTATGCATTGTTTGACATGCATACAGGATTTATGATACTTTGGGTCTGACGGCCTTGATATCCCTATACCCAGGTTATGGTTAATACAGTTACTCCTTATCTTACAGTTTTGCACTTCTATATGTTATATCAGGAGACTGTAGGCATAGTTATTGCTATTTGTTATAGTTTTCTATGCATGTCAACTAGGTATTCACTGAGTGTTGGACTCACACCCCGTTATTACTATTTTCAGGTTGAGGATGTTCAGGAGGTTCCAGTCGCTAGTCCCCCACCATTGCGCGTCGCGACGAGTTCTCACAGTTTGGGTTTTACTTATTATGTTAGACTATGTTTTTCAGACTTATAGTTTGACATTTGGATCTTGTACGTTTTGTTATTTGACGATGGGTTTTCATTCGGATGTATGCTGGAGTTTTATGTTTTATGGGTGTAGTTGAATAGGATATCGGATTTGTATTTTATGAGTGTAGTTGAGTAGGATATTGGATTTGTGTTTTATGGGGTGTAGTTGAGTAGGATTTTTGCGATGATTTCCTTATCTCTGCTTATGTTTAGTTGTTACTATTAAATTGCGTGGATGTTGGCTATATTTGTACTGTTATATATTATTATTGTTCTGACCGTGTTGGCCGAGGTATATGTGGCCCTGAGAGCATTGTAAGAATTTCATATTGTCACCCGTACAAGGGAGATGTTGTCAAAATTTTCTCTGGCCGGGATTACCTGGGGCGTGACAATTTTTGGTATCAGAGCCAGGTTTGCGAGTCAAACTGGGCAATTTCATATTTGTACGGATTTCCGTTATGTTCATGTTTCAGAATTCTGTTTTGGATTTGTAGGAATTTCCGTTGATTTTCTTGTACGGGATTCTGAGGGCATAAAGGGGGACTGGACAACGATGAAACATCTCCAGACAGCAAATAGGTATGATGTTTAATTTTATAGTTGATACATTTAGTAATATCTGTGTTATAATTCAACAGATATGAGGAGATCTACACGTGCTCCAGTGCCGAGACGTGGTGCAGGACGACCACGTAAGAGGACGTTGGAGTCCCTGGCAGCAGAGTCGCCAGAGACGTCTGCTGGGGTCGAGCCTGTCGGTCAAGGATAGACTCCGCATGGTATTGCGGACGCGTCGGGTTCTCAGACTCCGATGGTTTCAGAGGTACCTACCCCGACTGTACCTATCGTACCCACTCCTACCGTATTTACGGTACCACTAGCGGTACCGCTGGTATACCCGGCACCACCACCACCAGTGCCTACGGCATACCAGGCACCACTGGCATCGGTGCCCACTGCATACGCGGCACCCGCACCAGCAGCAGCAGTTGCTCCACCTCCGGTACCACCACCCACCGTACCTCTTGCCGTGCCCACCTATAGTGCCACCAATGGCACCTGTCTCAGTCATGCAGCAGCACCAGGGATGCCTCCCCCGGCCTATGCAGCGGTACCACCTGTTATACCAGCTCTAGTGGTTCCGCTAGTTCCTGCAGCCTTCCCTACTCACCTCACTGATATAGTCGTGACACGAGCCTGGATCCCAGCACTGGCAGAATCGATGAAGAGTCGATTCACACTTTTCCGAAGAGAGACTGATCCGAGTTTGGCTCAGTCCTAGATAGAGACCATGGAGCGGACCTTCTTCTACATGGCTTGCTTCAAGTGGGAGAAAGCAGAGCTGGCTGCTTTCCATTTACAGGATGAGGCCGACACCTGGTGGGTTACGCAGTGATCCATCATAGGCGAGAAGAACATCACCTGGGCCAGATTCAAAGAGGTTTCGAGAGCCGCTACTTCTCACGTGCATATCAGATGGCTCATCGGCATGATTTTCTGAGTCTGCGACAAAACAACCGCTCGGTGACGGAGTACAATGCCGAGTTTAATCGGTTGGCCAGGTTTTGTCCAGAATTAGTTACTAAGGACAGTTCTCGTATGCATCAGTTTATCCAGGAACTAGATGGGCATCTGCAAGTAAAGCTTGCTGGTTTCGGGAGTTCATCCTATTTAGAGACGTTGGATAGAGCCCTCATAATTGAGTCAGCTCAGCAAAGAGCGTTTCCGGACAGGAAGAGGATGCAGACGGGTCAGACATCAGGACAGATCCAACAGACAAAGGCTACCGGACAGCAGCAGAGTGGTCATGGTCGGCCAGGTCAAGGTACTTCTGGGGCTTCTGGTCAGCCTCAGAAGTCAGGGCGATCTTAATCAGGACGTTCCTGGTCTTCTCAGCAGAACCGGAAACAGCCCGCCAGTGACACTCATTGCACCAGATGTGGGTCCAGAGACTACGTCACCACAGCCGGCTCCCTGGGATAGTCGGTTTGCTATTATTGCAAACTGCTCGGGCACCTGAGCTGAGATTGTCCGCTGAAGGCTCAGCATATTGCTTCCGGAGTTTCTGGTCAAGAAGTTCAGCTCAGTCAGACAGGGACTCAACGAGGAGGGCACAGAGCCCAATCCTCACATCGTCAACAGAGGACAGCTCCCCCTGCAGCAACTGCATTTGACATGCTCGGACAGGAGTACCCCAGTGCTCTTATAGTACCACAGAGCTTTGTTCCGGGACCACAGTATCTGACTCAGGGGCAGTATCAGCCACTGGTCCAGTACCAGTCACAGCCCCAGCCGCTGGTCCAGTATCAGTCGTAGTCTATCTATCCGTCTCTGGCTTAGTACCCAGCACCGTCATAGTGGCAGGCTCAGACTCAGGCGCAGCAGCCTTTGGCAGCACTACCACCTCCACCACTGCCAGAGACTGGACATATTCATGCGGTTACCAGAGAGGATGCACATCGGGCCGACGGATCCATTTTCCGCGGTATGGTTTTACTTTATGCATTATCCGCTGATAGATACTGGTAGCTCGTATTCTTTTATTTCCCATGCCTTTATGAAGGACATAGGTAGACTACCTACTCGTAGACCGCAGCGACTGACCGTCTCCCTATCGTTCGGTGATACATTGGACGTCACTCAGGAGGTCAGAGGTTTCCCGTTAGATTTTGGCAATATGATACTTATGGTTGATTTATTAGTACTGGAAATGGTCGAGTTCGACATTATCCTTGGCATGGATTGGTTGTCTGCATATAATGTCACGGTTGATTGCCAAACGAGGGTGGTCACATTTCGACCTCCGAACCAACCCTCGTGGGATTTCACTGGCATCAGGGACGATGGCATATCGATCATTTCAACGATTCAGGCTCAAAAGCTGCTGTCACATGGCTCTCAGGGATTTCTTGTGTCTATGATTAATACTGATGACAGCAGTAGTTCCCATCTCTCAGACGTTCCGGTGGTCTGAGAGTATCCCGATGTATTTCCAGATGAGCTACCGGGCTTGCCTCCCCGAAGGCAAGTCGAGTTTGCTATTGAGCTGATTCCGGGGACCACGCCAGCATCGAAAGCTCCATATCGTATGACACCGAAAGAGTTGGACGAGCTAAAGGTCCAACTCGAGGAGTTATTGGATAGGGGATTCATTCGCCCTAGTGTTTCTCCGTGGGATTCTCCGGTACTATTTGTCAAGAAAAAGGATGGTACTCTGAGGTTGTGCTTCGATTACAGACAGCTGAATGTAGTGACAGTCAGAAATAAGTACCCCTTACCGCGGATCAAGAATTTGTTTGATCAGCTCAGAGGTACCTCAGTGTATTCTAAGATTGATCTGCAGTCTGGATATCATCAGCTGAAAGTTAAGGAATCTGATATTCAGAAGACAGCATTCTGTACCAGGTACGGTCATTATGAGTTTTTGGTAATGTCATTTGGGCTTACCAATGCTCCAGCGATATTTATAGATTTGATGAACCACATCTTTCTTGAGTATCTAGATCAGTTCATTGTCGTTTCATCGACGACATTTTGATCTACTTGAGTTCCGAGGAGGAGCATGCATAGCATCTTCGCATAGTCTTGGAGACTCTTCGACGGCATCGGCTATATGCGAAGTTCAACAAGTGTGCTTTCTGACTATCCTCAGTCAATTTTCTGGGATACGTGGTCTCTAGCAGAGGTATTTCCATTGACCCTCAGAAGATCGAGGCTGTCACCAATTGGGAGCAGCCGAAATCAGTTTAGGAGATCCGTAGTTTTCTGGGATTAGCTGGATATTACCGACGGTTCGTTGAGGGTTTCTCGCGTATCGTTATGCTGCTGACACGCCTGACCAGGAAAGGCGTGAAGCTTACTTGGACAGAAGACTGCGAGACCAGTTTTCAGGAGTTGAAGCGGAGATTAGTGTCAGCACCAGTTTTGGTTTTGCCCGCTGGAGAGGATGGATTCGTGCTCTACACCGACGCATCTTTACAGGGTTTGGGCGCTGTTCTAATGCAGCACGACAGGGTAGTCTCCTATTCTTCTTGTTAGTTGAAGGAGCATGAAAAGAACTACCCAGTACATGATTTGGAGCTAGCCGCCATCATCTTTGCTTTGAAGATTTGACGGCATCATCTATACGACATTACATTTGAGATTCTCACTGATCATAAGAGTCTCAAATATATTTTCACCCAGAAGGAACTTAATCTCTGACAGAGGAGATGGATGGAGTTCCTGAAGGATTATGATTGTACCATTGGCTATCACCCGAGGAAAGCTAATGTGGTTGCTGATGCACTCAGCAGGAAGTCCAGAGGGACTTTGGCTTGCCACCGAATTTCAGTCACAGACTTGGTTCAGGGTTTCTCCGAGTTGGGCTTTCAGGAGCAGGGACAGACAAAGCAGGGTATTCTGGTTACCATGGTTGCTTAGTCTTCATCAGGACTAGGATCCGAGAGACCCAGACCAGTGATCAGCATTTGCAGTTTATTGGCAGCCAGATAGCTTCCAGGCAGCATACCGAGTTCACACGAGATGAGGAGGGTATTATATATTTCCGAGGTAGATTATGCGTACCTCAGTCTCACCCAGTCTTACAGGAGCTACTTCAGGAGGCTCATCGCTCTCGATTTACGATCCATCCAGGTGAGACCCGCATGTATCGAGATTTGAGGCATTCCTACTGGTGGAACGGTATGAAGAAAGACATTGCGGAATTTGTAGCTAGATGTCTTGTCTGTCAGCAGGTGAAGGCTGAGCACTAGAGACCTGCCGGATTACTTCAGCAGATTCCTATTCCTGAGTGGAAATGGGAACACATTACCATGGACTTTGTGGTGGGTTTGCCTAAGACACGACAAGGTCATGACACAATTTGGGTAGTCGTTAATCGATTAACCAAATCCGCGCACTTCTTAGCGATCCGGAAGACTGATTCCCTAGATCGATTGACATATTTATATTGCCGGGAGATCATCAGATTGCATGGTGTTCCTTTGAGTATTATTTCGGATAGAGACCCCCGGTTCACGTCTCGATTCTGGCAGAGTCTGCAGCAGGCCTTAGCACTCAGTTCTGTTTCAGTACAGCTTTCCATCCGTAGACAGATGGACAGTCAGAGCGGACCATTCAGACTCTAGAGGACTTGCTGAGGTAATGTGTATTGGATTTTGGAGGCAGTTGGGAGGATCATTTGCCATTGGTAGAGTTCACCTACAACAATAGCTTTCATTTGGCTATCCAGATAGCACCGTTTGAAGCGTTGTATGGTAGACCTTGTCGGACACCCACCCTCTAGGATGAGGTTGGGGAGGCCCAACTGTTGGGACCTCATAGAGCTCAGCATGAGGTAGAATTGGTCCGTACTATCAGACGGAGGATGTCAGAGGCGCAGGACCACCAGAAGATTTATGCATATCGGAGACGGAGACCCCTGGAGTTCTCTACAGGCAACCATATTTTTCTGCGAGTTTCACCCACAAAAGGGGTGAAGAGATTTGGCCTTAGAGGTAAGCTAGCTCCACGATACATTGGCCCTTTCCAGATCCTGGAGAGGATTGGAGCAGTAGCTTATCGTCTGGCACTACCACCGTCCCTGGCAGGCGTCCACGATGTATTCTACGTATCTATGCTGAGGAGATACATATCCGACCCAACACATGTGCTGACAGATATCTCAGTTCCTGTTCAGCCTGACGTCACTCATAAGGAGATTCCGGTACGGATCCTGGACCGGAAAGAACGTCAGCTGCGGAACAAGACTATACGACTGGTTAAAGTCGGATAACAGCATCATTCGGACGAGGAGGCTACCTGGGAGCTCGAGGATACTATCCGAGCTCGATACCCCCATCTTTTCACATGAGGTGTGTGAGTTATTTTCTGTTCAACATTTATACTTTCTATCTGTTGTTAGTACTTGCTGATTGTAGATAACGAAATTTGGGGACCAAATTTTTATTAGTGGGGGATAATGTAAAATACTGAAAATGGACGAATAACCATAAGGGAATTTTTCAGAAATTTTAAAAATTTTCTGAGAATTTTTCGGAGACCGTATGGCTTGGGTTACAGGGATAAAAATTAGACCCCGGGAAGACCTGTTTAAGGTAGCCAATTTAAATGAGGAAAAGTTAAATTTCCTTTTCCTTTTTCTTTCCTTTTTCTATTTCTTTTTCTTTATTTTCTCTTCCCTCGCGTGCCCTAGCCTCCCACTCTGGTTGCGCCGTTTCCTCCTCTTCTAACCGACGCCGCACGCGACAATTTCCACACGCCTCGCGATTTAAGCCTCACTGATCTTTCTTCTTCTTCTCCTTCTTCCTCCCCAAGCCGAACCCTTCTTCCTCCTTCCTCGCGACGCCCCATCCCCACTGCCGCCAGTGACGCCAAGCACCTCTGCACAGCGCCGCTGCCGCACGGAAGTGCTGCCAGCATCCCCTGTGCCCTAGCGCCGGCAGATGGCCACCCCCTCTGCTGCGATTTGGCAGCACAACTGACACCCCGATTCCTCTTCCTCCTTGTTCTTCTCGGCACCAATCAACGCTCGAGAGCCGGCAGCCAGTCTCCTCTTCATCATTGCCGCTCTCCCTTCTTCCCTCTACGCCTCTGTCGACCACTGGATTGGGCGACTCCAACCTCTGCCCTGATCTCTGCTCCGTTTCCCTCTGTGCCTTAGACCGTCGACTCTTGGTGTATTTTCCTTGCGATACTAGCCACTCTTCTCTCATTGCTGCTCCCTCTGCCGTATTCATCACCACTGCAACAACTAGGTTTCATCAGAGAGGAAACCTTGAGTCAGATTTGAGTTAAGTCCTGTTTCCGATCTTTCTGGCTGACGACGAGAGGTAAGAGGTCACCCTAGCAATGATCTGGGAGGTAAGTATTCTACCCTAACTGGTAAATTGGGTAGTTGATTTCTAGGTAGTATGGTTGGGTGTTGATAAGTGAATCTCCTCTTCTTGTTTTTGAGCAGTGAAGTTTCCAGCAAGTATTGTGTTCTGTGGGCTGCTCTTGGATCCGGCAGTCACTCCTTCCAGCAACCAACAACCCTAATTGGGCAGCAACTCTTTGATTCCAGCAGCGAGAGTGGCTGTGAATTGAGGTGAGGTGTAGGAGTTAGATATATTTTGGTAGTTTGATTGCTAATTGCGTTAGCAATAATTGTTAACCTAGGGTCATGTGTAGGTTTTAATGTAATTGAATAGTGTGATGTTGATTAGGGTTTTACCCTAATTTAGGGTTAGAGATTTTATTTAGCTATTTATGAGAATTGTAGCTAAATAATATATATATATGTTGGTGACACGGGCCTTTGACGTATGACGAGCATCTCGACATCGAATTTGGACCGGATTGGACTTTTCTATTGGAGGCGGGTACTTTGACCTATCTATTTTGATACATCTTGTTGATATGTTTAGTAGATGTTAACAAGTAGTAATAATTATGATTATATCTGCATCAGCATGTCACTATTTATTTCCGAGCATGTTTTGTTTGTTACCGGATTAGCATTCATGCCCCTGTTTATTATTTATGTTATAGAGGTAGTGACATGTCATGCTTTATGATATACTGGACTGGTTAGATACCCTACTTGACATGTGTACATAGATCATATTATTTGATCCACATATTATGGTACACATTATATGGAGAGGGATAGGATCAGGATATTTCTCGGCTTAGTGACATGCACCATCTTGCATGATTGCATGCTGAGCGGTTGGCAGCTCCATTATTGTTGAGCGTATCGCCAGTTACATGGATCTGCACACACTGTAGGTCCCTTTGGAGGCCGGCAAGAGGGGAGGGGTGAATTGCCCTACAAAATGAAACCAAAAAACCCTTCTCGGATATTCAACTAACTTAAAAGAACTTGTAATTAAAAACAGCAGAGACTAATTAAGACAGAAAGTAGACACAGAGGAATTACTTGGTTTTCAATCAGGGGATTGCTAATCCAAGGAATGTAAGCGCACTATCTGATTCTCCTCTGGGCGGAGTAGCCTCTTACAGCGTTGAACGTACAAGAAGAAAAGTAAAGCACACAGAAATTGATTACAAGTTAGTTGTTCTTGATTCATTCCTTTGCTTCTGGACCAAGGCTATATTTATAGCCTTGGTCGGGGCGCCTGGAAGGGTTCCGGGCGCCCTGGGGGGATAAAACTTTATCCCCCAACGTTCAGATCAAGTTTGACTCGATCTGGTCGACATCTTCGGTCCGGGCGCCCCGGTCAGCTCCGGGCGCCCCGGACCCCAAAAGTCAACTCTGGTTGACTTTTTCCGTCCGGTCGCTCTGCTTCGGTTCAGCTCGTCTCGGTCCGGGTTTTCTGTTCCGGCTCCACTAGCTTGGGTGATCTCGGCCATCCGGAATAGGGCTCACCCGAACCCATGTTCCGGCCTTCTCCTCGAGCAGCCTTCCTTCCCGGTTTCTCGTCCCTTTTACGCCTTGCACGTTCTTCTCGTCCACCGGTGTACTCTTCCGCGGACACCTCGTCCCTCAGACGCACCGAGCCCGTCGGCTCTCTCCCGTGCCGTCCTTCTCGCTAGCCGCGTCTTCCGCTCGACTTCCTGTGTTCCTAAGTTCCTGCACACTTAGACACAAGGGTTAAACAACGCAGGACCTAACTTAACTTGTTTGATCACATCAAAACACCTCGGGGTTCCAACACACACAACCACTCATGGGTTAGTGATTTTTATTTAGGCAAGGTGTGTTGCAGCAGGTTGCTCTGTTTGTCTCCGTTGGTCCGCTCATGGATAGTGTGACGCAGTGTGGTAGCCGACAGGGATCCCTCCCCGTCATCGCGTACCGGGAGATGAGAGCATTGCGCTCCCGCACTATGTTTGAGGTAGGAGGATAGGTGTACTCCGACAGCATCTCGTCCACTCGGTCGCTCATCAGGAGCAGTGACGACAGAGTGCACGGTTGTCACAACCCTACCCACTCGGTCTCACCATTGTGTGTGAGATGGCTGACTGGCTGTAGGGGTGACCAGGACATGTTATTGACATCATATGCATTATTTGCATTTATTGCTTGTGTTTGTTGCACTTTATATGCTGCATATTGGATGGATGTACATTGTTTGACATGCATACAAGATTTATGATACTTTGGGTCTGACAGCATTGATATTCCTATACCCAAGTTCTAGTTAGTACAGTTACTCCTTATCTTATAGTTTTGCACTTCTATATGTTATATCAGGAGACTGTACGCATAGTTATTGCTATTTGTTATAGTTTACTATGCATGTCAACTAGGTATTCGCTGAGTATTGGACTCACACCCCGTTATTACTATTTTTAGGTTGAGGCTGTTCAGGAGGTTCCAATCGCTAGTCCCCCACTATTGCGCGTCGCGACGAGTTCGCACAGTTTGTGTTTACTTATTGTGTTAGACTATGTTTTTCAGACTTATAGCTTGACATTTGGATCTTGTACGTTTTGTTATTTGACGATGGGTTTTCATTCAGATGTATGCTGGAGTTTTGTGTTTTATGGGTATAGTTGAATAGGATATCAGATTTGTGTTTTATGAGTGTAGTTGAGTAGGATATAGGATATCATATTTGTGTTTTATGGGTGTAGTTGAGTAGGATTTTTACGATGATTTCCTTATCTCTGCTTATGTTTAGTTGTTACTATTAAACTGCGTGGATGTTGGCTATATTTGTACTGTTATATATTATTATTGTTCCGGTCGTGTTGGCCAAGATATATGTGGCCCTGAGGGCATTGTAGGAAATTTCATATTGTCATCCGTACATGGGAGATGCTGTCGAAATTTTCTCTGGCAGGGACTACCTGAGGCGTGACAATTATCATCTATGGTCTGATAATAGATATCCACTATATATAAGGTTGGCCCCTCAAGGTTTATGGTATCATCTTGACACAACTCATTGTTCCTCATTAGACCTAGAGTTTTTCGACGCCGTTAACCCTAAGCCCCTTGGAAGACCTTCCTTTTGCTCTCACTCCGCTTCTTTTTCCTCAAGATTTATTTCTGGACGACGCAAAAGATAAGGATGTCTTTTCAATTAGGTTCCTTTGTCTTTGGTTATTCTTTATATTGTTGTGTCATGATTAATTATTGAAACTAGATCCATGCTCATATGTTCTTGTATGTTCTATATGCAAATTCTTACACAGTTCTTAGAATCCATGCAGCTTAGGTTTTACAAGTTCTTTCAATAAATACAACAAACTTTGTACCGCCAACTTTGAAGAGCATCAACATACATTTTTCACTGACCAATCCATCAATTTCTGCCACCAAAATAGCGATTATGTTTTTGTTAGGACAATTTATAGATCTCCCACAAGCTAGCTGATACTCCGAAAATACCTTTTCAATGAAGTTCATATTATTGGGGTTGCAAGGTTGCAAACATAGTCCCATATTGAAAATACATGGAAAAGATCATAAGAAAAAAGATATCTACATTGGCATGAGATATTTTGGATAGAGCCCAAGAGTAAAACCATAAGAGCTTAGGCCCAAAATGGATAATATTATACCATTATGGAGATATCTAAATTCTTTTCGATTCTACACATATAAACATAGTTTCCAAAATCCTTGAATTTGAAAGTGTTGGCTACTCTATGACGGCTAGATGTCAACTTTCGGGAGCTTGATCCTCATAATATGGTGGAGCAATTTCTTCTTCTTCTTTTTCTTCTTCCTTGACGTTCTACATTTCTAAGCAACTCCATGAATATAGTGGTAGATAAAGGTAGTCCAGTCAACTTACCTGAGCAGTGATCAATGTAAAATTGTTTGTCATCCCGTAGATCTGCCAACAAATCCAAGATGGTTGACATAATCGGAGTCCAACAGCAAGAAATAATCTTTACTCGTGAACTGAAGAACTAGCTTGTATCATACATAATCCTTCTCCAAAAAGCAATCGAAAGAGGTGGAAAAGACAAAAATTCAAAGGATTATTCCTTGATAATGAGAAATAATTGTTATTTCAATCATCTCATGCAGACAAAACCCCCCAGATCGGAACTACTAACAAATGATGCATTTTTAAATTTGTTTTCTAAGTTAGAAAGATATGAAGATAACTAGGTCTATAGTAGAGGATTTTACATGAAGTATGGTTATCCATACCCAACACAGTGAATATATACTAGCATTAATCGAATGACTATTGATACGGTTGGTAATAGAGGGGCCTATGAGGAAAGGGTTGGAAGAGTCAAGGTCATGTGGCGGTCAAAAGTCAAGAGGACGTGATGGTAAATAGTCAAGGTGACGTGGCAGTCAATGGTTAGGCTGACGGGACGGTTAAAGGCAAGCAGGTGTGATAGTCAGAGGTCAGGCAGGCTGGTCGATCAAGGGGACAAAGCAGTCGGAAGGCGAGGGAAGACGTCAGGCGGAACACAGGTCACGGGTCGGCATCGGCAGGGCTGAGCAGAAGCAGACCGAGCTACAGACCTGCGCTTGAGGGCCAGGAAGTACAAAGCGCAGGATGCAATTCGGGATCGGCAGAGCTAAGCAGAGGCCAAGAACTGGAAGTATAGGCCAATGGGTCGGAAGCGGCAGAGCTGATCGGAAGCAGCCCGATCTACAGACCTGCGGTTGAGGGCCAGGAAGTACAAAGCGCTGGATGCAGGTTGAAGATCAGCGTAGCTGTGTCTAGACAGTTAGGGCTGCAGGTCTGCGAGTTGGAGGCCCGGAAATGCGAACCACAGGTGCAGGCTGGTGCGGGGACACAATGGATCGGAGGAGCTAAGTAATACGGGTGCGGAGAATCTCAACGGTCCGTCGAGGAGAGTCATTACATATCAACACTACGGGCGAAAGCGGAGATTCCTAAAACGAAGAGATGCCCTCATAACCAATAGTGGCCTGCCAGCTGTCCCCCACTACAAGACAAAATCCATGTACGAAGGCGGAGGTTCCAAAACGAAAAGATGCTTGCCCAACAAATGGCAGTACGACAGGTGTCCGGGAGGAGGCGAAAAGCCCAACGTCTAACGTTTTTTCTGACAGGGTGGCAAGTTCCAAAAGGAGGGGGCATAAAAGGCGAGAAATCCCTCGTATGCAGGTACGCGCACACACTCCCTCGTCACTTTTTTCCACAACTGTTTTTCCTTCTGCTTCTCTCTGTTTTTTCTGGGGAAAAAGGACCTGACTTGAGCGTCGGAGGGCCTGATCCGGGGACTTTTCCCTGGGTTTCGATCTCTAACGTGAAGGGGGGGGGAATCGTCTGAGTGTGCGCAGGGTCCTACAGCAGCATCAGCCACCCGTGGGAGCCGAGTCATCTTTTACGACCTTCCGTCAACCATCGGGACACCTCGACCGGCCTCCGTCCGACTCAGCCTCCGGACGGGATCAAATTTGGCGCCGTCTGTGGGAACACAACAACCTGTTCCGAAGCGTGAAGATGGAGGACTCTGGTCGAAGTTCCAGCAGGAGGATTAACGTCACCATGACCGCGGGGGAGTACGAGCTCTTCAAGGAGGTCAGGAAGCAGGCCGCCTCTGAAAAACAAGGAACGGTTTCACGACCTCGCCTGGTGCCCGAAGCATCTAGAGAGCCAGCTCCTGCCTCTGACAGGGGCTCAAAGAGGAAGCAGCAGGAAGAACTCCCTCGTACTTCATTCCGGGAGCCTCGCCGCAACTATCATCGAGCCGAACCTCGTGCGCATAGTCCAAAGAGAGAGGAGCCACCGACGTCGGTGGCAGAAAGCTCTCTACATCCACCTCGGGATTCCGGAAAGGGGAAAGCTATAATCCCTGCTAGAGATCTGCCTGAGGATCCGGATGACAAAGTACCCTTCTCGGCTCAAATCCTGAGGGAAAGCCTGCCCAAGGGATATCGAGCCCCGAACATTGGAGAATACGATGGGAGTAAGGACCCGGAAGAGCACCTAAGGAAGTTTAAGAACGCGGCTATCTTGTATCAATACAGCGACGCTGTCAAATGCCGAGTATTCCTACACACCCTGTCCGGGTCGGCACAAAAGTGGTTTGATGGATTGCCCCCAGAGTCCATTAATCGCTTCATGGATTTCAAAACAGTCTTCCTACGCCGTTTCGCCAGTAGTCATAAGTATCAAAAAACCGACCACTGTCTTTTTGCTCTCAAGCAGGATTCGACTGAGCCCTTGCGAAGCTACATCAACCGGTTCAGTCAGGTGGCCAACGACGTCCCCTCCGCCACCTCAGAAATATTGATGAGCGCCTTCTCCCACGGATTGCGAGAAGGGGAATTCTTCAGGGACCTCATCAAAAACCCCGCCCGAAGCTTCGACGATATGGTGGAGAAAGCTTCTTGCTACATCAAGGTGGAAGAAGCGCAGGCCGCTAGGCGGAAGGCCGAGAAGACGGTGGCTCCGGGCAACAGACCTGAAAGGAGAGCACCGCAGCCAGCTCAGCCCTTCCAGCGCGTTCAACCCAGGCCTGCCCCCCAGCCCACTCAAGGAGTCAGGCCAGCTCCGCGAGTCGCCGCCGTACACGCGCCCAGGCCTGGACCAAGGGGGTCACCATATTGCACATATCATCGGTCCAGGACGCACGATCTCAGTAACTGCTTCCAATTCGCCCGCGACTCCAGGCGAGCTGCGGAGCAGGGCTTGCCTCCCCCGGCGTTGGCGCCCCAAATACAGAGAATGGAGGAAGAACGGGCTGCAGCTGGGCGTGCTCGGCAGACCCGGCCCGACCTAGCTGGCCCATCTAACCAAGCTGGCCTCGGGGAAGACCGAAGGGATGCCGGAGAACTGGAGAACCGGGGCAACGTTGCTGTGCGAGAGATCGGTATGATCTCAGGAGGGCCCACTGACGGGGACTCAGGCCGAGCCCGCAAGTCGCACGTTCGGCGGTTGTATGTGGGAGCCGTGGGATGCAGCCACGAGCAGGCCTCCGACCCTGTTATTAGCTTTGGGCCTCAAGACCTGGAGGGTCTGGAACTGCCCCACGACGACGCCCTCATAATCAAGGCCGTTATTGCTAACAGCCGAGTGGCTCGGGTCTTTGTGGATACCGGGAGCTCGGTCAACATTTTATTCAGAGCTGCGTTCGAGGAGATGCAGATCGACGCCGCGGAGCTCCAACCTGTAACCACTTCCTTGTATGGGTTTACAGGTAATGAAGTCAAACCCATGGGTCAGATCAAGCTGGCCATTTCCATGGGCACTGAGCCATTGGTGCGTACCCGGAGGAGCACCTTCATCGTGGTGGATTCGCCTTCCTCCTACAACGTCATCCTGGGAAGGTCAGCTCTGCATGAGTTCCGGGCTGCCGTCTCCACTTTTCATCAGAAGATCAAGTTCCCGGTCGGCGAGCAAGTCAGGGAGGTCAAGGGAGAGAAGAAGGTGTCTCGAAGCTGCTACATAGATATGGTCCGGGTGGAGGCGCGCAAGAGCCGGCGGACTCAGGATGGTGGAGTACATGCTATCCAAGAAGAGCCTCTGCCTATTGCAGAGGAACCCATTCCTTGGGAAGAAATTCGGCTGCATGAGGACAGAGCAGAGAGCATCACCCGCATTGCCAGTGACTTGCCGCTGGAGCTTAAGTCTGAGCTAATACAATGCCTGATCCGCAATAGGGACGTTTTTGCTTGGTCACCAGAAGAGTTGCCCCGGGTCAAGCCAGAAGTAGCTGAGCACAAGTTGCATATCATACCCGAGGCTAAGCCCGTCAAGCAGAAGAAGAGAAACTTCTCCGCCGACCAGAATCAGATTATTCTAGCTAAAGTGGATCAGCTCCGAAGGGCAGGGCATGTGCGAGAGGTGCAATTCCCATCCTGGCTTTCCAACGTCATATTGGTGAAGAAGCCCAACAACAAGTAGAGGGTGTGCATAGACTTTCGCGACCTCAACAAAGCCACCCCCAAAGATTGTTACCCACTCCCGCAGATCGATCAGGTGGTGGATTCGATTGCTGGCTGTGAAAGGATATGCATGATGGACGCTTATCAGGGATACCATCAGATACCCCTGGCTGAGGAGGATCAGGAGAAGGTTAGTTTCATAACAGCTGATGGTACTTTCTGCTATACTGTCATGCCGTTTGGGCTCAGGAACGCTGGAGCTACCTACCAAAGGATGATGGACAAAGTCTTTCGGAGTCAGATCGGGCGGAACGTAGAAGTCTATGTTGATGACATCTTGATCAAGTCCCCCCTGGCGTCCAGCCTAATAAAAGATGTAGAAGAGACCTGTGGGACTCTGAGGCAATATGGGGTGAAGCTGAATCCCCTGAAATGTTTGTTCGGGGCCAGAGGAGGGAAGTTTCTGGGCTATCTGGTGACCGAACGAGGGATAGAGGCCAACCCTGAGAAGGTGCAAGCACTTCGGAACATACAGATCCCTCAGAATCTGAAGGAAACGTAGAAGCTGGTCGGCAGGATAACAGCACTGTCCCGATTCATCTCCAGATCTGCAGATAGAGCGGCGCCCTTCTTCAAAGTGCTCAGGAAAGTGGCCAAGTTTCAGTGGACGGAAGAATGCACACAGGCCTTTGAGGAGCTGAAGCAATACTTGGAATCCTTACCATCACTGTTTAAGCCTGTTGTGGGAGAGCCTCTTTGGGTATACTTGTCGGCTACCCCTGAGGTCGTGGGGGCTGTGCTGGTTAAGGAGCAAGACAATGTACAACGACCAGTGTATTTTTTTAGTCATCTATTGAAGGGGGCTGAGTCTCGGTATACGGCCCTAGAAAAGTTGGTTTACGGACTTGTTCTAATGGCTCGGCGCCTCCGACCGTATTTTCTGGCGCATCCCATCACCGTCCTGACAAACAGTACTATGGGTCGAGCCCTCACCAAGGTGGAGGTAGCGGGTCGGCTTATCAAATGGGCGACCGAGCTAGGAGAATATGATATACAGTATCAGCCCCGAACCACGATCAAAGCACAGGCTCTGGCGGATTTCTTGACAGAAGTTTATCAAGCAGACTCGGAGGAGGTCTGGAAGATTTATGTGGATGGATCAGCTACCCATCGGGGAAGTGGTGTAGGCGCGCTTCTGATATCTCCGCAGGGAGATATTATGCAGCTGGCTGTACGGCTAAATTTTAGAGCCACTAACAATGAGGCAGAGTATGAAGTCTTATTGGCAGGTCTGCAAGCAGCTCGGCATGTGGGGGCAAGCAAAGTCGTAATACACTTAGATTCGCTGCTAGTAACTCAGCAGGTGACTGGACACTTCGAAGCAAACAACGAAAAGATGCAAGTTTACAAGGAAGCCTATGAGAAGATGAGGAAAGATTTCAAAGAGGTCACAGTCACCAAGATTCCCAGGGCTGAAAACGAAAGGGCAGATGAACTAGCTAAAGTGGCCAGCTCTCTGACTACTTGGGTACTTGATAGACCTATAGCGCAGACCTTCCTTATAGCTCAGATCGATTTGCAAAATAATCTGGAAGGAGTAATTGATTGGAGGGCTCCCATAATAAGTTTCCTCCAGCAGGGAATCGTACCCACCAACCCAGAAGAGGCACAAATGCTCAGGAGACAGGCCCATTCTTATGTTATGATTGGAGATCAACTGTACAAAAGATCCTTCTCCAGACCTCTGCTTAGATGCCTGAATACGGAAGAAGCAGATCAGGCCTTGCGGGAGATACACTTGGGGTGTTGTGGCAATCATGCAGGTGGGAGAACGCTGGCTCGAAAAGTACTATTGGCCGGATATTTCTGGCCTGCCTTACAGAAGGACGCACAGAAGTTGGTGAATACTTGTCTGTCATGTCAAAGATACCAGAATCTGACGCACCGACCCACAGAGCTGCTGAGAACTTCTATAGTGTCTTGCCCATTTGACCAGTGGGGCATGGATATAATGGGTCCTTTCCCGATGGCTACGGGGCAAAGGCGTTTCTTGCTGGTAGCAGTGGATTACTTCTCCAAGTGGGTGGAAGCGGAAGCTTTGGCTAAGATCACTGAAGATGCGGTGATCCAGTTCTTATGGAAGAATATCTTTTGTAGATTCGGCTTGCCTCACAAACTGGTGTCAGACAATGGTAGGCAATTCCAAGGGCGCAAGATACAAAATTGGTGCAAGGGGTTCGGCATAACTCAGGCCTTCACTTCGGTGGCGCGTCCGCAAAGCAATGGTCAGACAGAGGTAGTCAACCGAGAAATAGTACGGGGGCTCAAAGTCAAGCTGGATCACACGGGAGGCAGTTGGGTGGATGAGCTGCCGAGCATTTTATGGGCCTATCGTACAACACCCCGGGAAAGTACAGGTCTGACACCTTTCCATTTAGTGTATGGCAATGAAGCAGTGGTACCTCTGGAGGTCGGGATACCGTCTGCGAGAAGAATGATGTACGATGAGGGGAACGCGGAGCGACGGCTGGCTGAGCTGGATTTCATCAGCGAAATTCGTGAACAAACAGCAGCCAGGTTGGAGGCCTACAGACAGAGAATGAGGCAAAACTATAACAGAAGGGTGATCCCTCGTTTCTTCGGAGAAGGAGACCTAGTCTGGAAGCAGGTGAAGCCCTTGGGGGAAGTGACGAAGCTAGCACCACAATGGGACGGACCGTACAAAGTTATCAAGAAATTGGCATCGGGAGCCTATTATTTGCAGGACGCTCAAGGAAGGAAGCTGGATCGACCTTGGAGTGCTAACTACCTACAGCCCTATCGAGTTTGAGGGGGTTGACTCTGTGGACGTAGGCCAGATCAGACGAAGGGCGTGGAGACAGTAGGACAGTTAAGTGAAATCTCGAAAAGACATATGTACATGTAACAATTTCCCAGTTTAAGTGGCTAGTACAGATCATTTGAAAGGAGTAAAAATCTCATCCGGAAAGCCTTGATTGATTTGGTCGTGATTCAAGAAGTCTGTCGGGGGGATAGAGCTCAAGAAGCCCTGTGCGTGCAGTTGCCTGATGACTCCAGCCGCCGTATAGGGCACGGTCGTAGCAAAGCGTGCCCCAGCCCGGGACAAAAATTCGGGAGAGGTCAGGTAGGACATTCGACTTTGTAGGCAACGGTCCTCCTCTCCTTCTTGATAGACGGTTAAGGCGGTGGATACTCCAGTTAACGCCGCTCGGGACTGTGACAGTTCTGCCTTCAGAGTCCTCAGTTCAGCTGCCTGAGTCTCCAGTTGAGCTGCCTGCACTTCCAATTTCTCGCTCCTCTCTTGCAGAAGGGTATCTCTGGACTGTATCACCTGAGCTTGGTGGGCAAGTTGCTGCTGATATTCTTCCTCAGATGCAGCTCTCTCCTCCCTCATGGCTCGGAGCTCATCCTTCACCTGTATCAGGGACCGTTTCTGTCGGTCGGTCTAATTGGTTAGGGCCTGAATCTCCGCTCGCAAAGCATAACTGGCTTGGGCAGGATCGTTCAATTGCAACTCCAATTCGGAGACTCTCTCCTGGAGTTCCTTGCTTTCATGATGAAGGGTGTGGAAAGATTGGTTTAGCACTAGGGATTCTGCATGAGTCTGGAGGAAAGATATAACCCTCAGTTAAGGCCAACCACTACCCAGTATAAGGTGAAGAGTACTTACTTTAGCCCATGACTTCGAGAACCTGTCCATCTGGGCTAATGGAGGTGCGTCACCCATTTGATCCATACTCTCCGCCCACAAACTGCCGAGGCAGCCTTTCATCATCAAAAGGCTTGTGGGGGCGTCAGGCCGCCGAGCTAGAGCAGCTTCAGAGGGGATGGTGGTCCTGTAACGATGGCGGGCGGAGAAGGAAGGTTGAGAAGGGCCGGCGTCAGCACCAGGAGGGGCCGGAGGTGGCTCGGGAACGGGCTCAGTGGGCACCGGGTTTTGATGATCGCCGGGGCCGTCTCCCTCTGCAGCAGTAGGAGCAGAGCGGAACGCAGCTGGTCGCCCCCTGTAGGGGTTAGGAGAGGCTGCCAGATAAAGGAAATAGAAATAAAGAGGGAAGTAATGTCAGAGCCAGTCACGCCAGTAGCAGGGGGCAGCATGGTCATATGAAAAAATAGAACCAAACATTAATGAAGTCAGACCTGGTTTTCGGCGCCGCCTGTGAAGCAAGGGCTGGTTATCCGAGTCAGAATCATCAGAGCGAGGCTGACCTTGTGAAGAGGCTGCCGCACCCCTGTCTGTGGCACCCCGGTCGGATGAGCTCGGACCTGCGCGACGAAGAGCTGCGCGACCGCGTCCGGATGCCCGCGAGGCTCCTCGGAAAGCGCTTCTGGCCGAGCGAGTAGCTTGGCCCCGACCCCGACCTCGGCTCGAGGCGGCAGGGGAAGGAGAAGCGGCATGTAAGGCAGGGCTGGGAGCAGGCTGAGTCGCTGCCCCGACTGAGGCAGACCCAAGGTGAGGGAGTAGCCTCCTGTCCAGGATTGCCCGACCGCGCCGCATTATCTCCAGGTCATCGAGGGGCAGAGGCAGAACCTCCGACGCTCGATACAAAACTTCAGCTGAAGGCATCAACACGAGAAGTCACTCTCATAGGGAAAATGATCGAAAAGGAGGCATTCAACACGGACTTACCTAAGGAGCGCGGTGTGTCAGAGGTACAGCGGCTTAGCCTGAAGAAAGAAAGTAGATCTTCAGATAGTAATCTCGTCAGATTCAAGCGCCAATCCTCCAGTCGATCAGCAGCCGTGGCATAGGGGAGGTCCATGTGGAATTCGTCCAGCGCTGGAGTCAGAGGCAGTTCAGGTTGCCAGTGCATGGGCCAGTCAGTTTCCTCCGGAAACCGGAGAAAAAAGAACATTTTCTTCCAGTTAGCACTGGGAGGAGGAAGAGGAGAAAAGAAAGCGGTTTGGCTGCGGGCTTGGAAATCAAAGAGACCATCGGCACACCGAACGAGAGTGAAGAAGCAATGAAAAAGGGGAGCTGACCAAGAAACCTCACAAACTTCGCAGAGTACTACAAAGCCACATAAGATTTTTATGGAATTGGGGGATAGCTGACCTAAGGGAATCTTAAAGTAGCGGCACACTCCGTACAAAAAAGGATGCGGGGGTAGACGAAGGCCAGATACGAATTGCTCAGTAAAGAAAGTACAAGAACCCGGCGGGGGATCGAAGTACAAGTTCACGCCAGTAGGAATGATGGGGCGAAAGCTAGTAGGGACTTCGTAAGTGTACCGTCGGTCATCCCAATCTAACTCAGCGAAAGTTGAAGCGCCTGGGAAATGCTCCGCTAGCAAGGAAGCCCAAGAAGGAGAATCCATTGCAAGGAAGATTATCTCAGGCGGCAGAAGGAACAGACGAAAAGGGGAAGCTTGGAGAAGAAAGAAGAAGCGCGGCGCAGTCTCAGAAACGATCAGTCGGCGGCGGCGACGTTTGAGTACTTCGTGGCGATGGTGAATCATAACAAAAGGGAGAGAGGAAGAAGATACTTATATGTATGGTGGAGGAAGGATATTTTCGTAAGTCCGCAACGGACGGTGGATGCAGGGGCGGAGGCAGGCAGGGAGCGCTCTGTGATGAGCCCCGAAAATATAACCAGAGGGCATTCTGGGAAAGGCGAGGGCTCGAAATACGAAGCGTCTCCTAAAGGAGTCGCTCCAACCAAGACAAAAGTACACGGAAGAGCCAGCAGGGAGACAGGTAGTGCAGGTTAGCAGGCTTCAGGGACATGCAAGGCAAGAGTGGGCCTGGGCCAGACTAGGTACAAAGATAGCTATCGGAGGAAGAGCTACGTGGCCGAACAAAGCAAGCAAAATGAGCAAGGGCAAACAAATTAGAGGAGATCTAACAAGGCAAAGGCGACCTACTAAAGAAAGAAACAAGCTAAGGATGTATAAAGGGGAAGCGAGATAATTTTCCGGAGTTCAGAGCGACCATAGCAATAATTACAATCACAGAAAGGTCGGCGTCAACACATAGAAGGAAAATATGGCAGTACATCACTCATCATACTACATCCGGGGGAGAAGGCACTGAGTCAACGGAAGCCGAAGGAAGGAGCCCGGGGTCGGCTGGCGCTATATCGGAAGAAGCAGGGTCAGCGAGCTCATCAGAGGCGGCAACGGAAGGGGCCTGGGCAGAGACATCCCCGAGAGCTGGATCAACCGTAGGTGGAGGAGCCTCCAAGAAGAACAGTCCCTCATCCGCTTCAAAAGAAGGGAAGGTGTCCTGCGGCAATTCCCTGGTCAGGCGAGCTGTGTCCAAGAACGTGGCGGGAGGTGCCGAGCGTAGGAAGCCCTGCTCAAAGGCTTGCCTGACCCCACCAGCGGCCCCGTGGCAGAGTAGCAAGATCATCCAGCATCCCAGCTTATGGAGGAAGCAAGAAGAACGGACGTAGGCCAGCCTGTAGGCCTTCAACCGCTCTGATTCGCCAACCCAGTACGCCTCCAAACTGTGCCGGTTCTCCTCAGCTTCGGCGCGGGCCACGTGTTGGTTGCTACTCGTAAAACCTATAGGTTCCACTGCACAAAAATTTTGTACAAAGGTCTGAACCTTTTCCTAGCTACCATGTGTTCTTTTAAATTAAATTTTGGATCGCCTGCGGAACTTAACACGTTTGGTCCAAAACTTAATCTATTTGTTCTTTTAGGTTTTGACTTGGATCTCCTGCGGAACTTAACACGTTCGACCCAAGTCTCCTTAAGTTATTAATTCCATTAAATATTAATTTCCATAATTGGTTCCAGTACTGACGTGGCGAGGCACATGGCCTTCTTGGATATGAGAGCAACCACCACCGACTAGACAAAACCTTTTATAGAAAGCTAATATTTAATTTCCTAAAATAACTTTAGGTTAACCAAAGAGAACAATCAAATCACAAGGAAAAGAAAAAAAAACAAAAGAACACAACATCGAAAAACATATTCGAAATTCTAGAACGTAAGCCTCTTGTATTTGGTATTATTTCCATAAATAACTAGCATGATGCGGAAAGAAAAATTACTAGTTATACCTTGTAGAAAAACCTCTTGATCTTCTACCGTATTCCTCTTCTAACCTTGGACGTTGTGTGGGCAACGATCTTCCGAGACGAGAAACCACCAATCACCTTCTTCTCCTCCTAGCTAGGTTCGGCCAACAAAGAGGAAGCTTCACCAAGGAAGAAAATCAAAACACTAACCAAGCTCCAAGAGATGCTAGCTTTCTCTCCTTCTTCTTCTTCTTCTTCTCCGAGTAGTATCCGGCCACCACAAGAGCTCCAATGGAAGAAGGAGATTCGGCCACCACAAGAGGAAGAGAGGGAGAGGATGGCCGGCCACACCAAGGAACAAAAGAGGGAGAGAAATAATAGATGTTGTTTTTTTATGAAGGCACCCTCACCCCTTCTTTTATATTCCTTGGCGTAGGCAAATTAGGAAATTTAATTACAATAAAATTTGCTCAATTTCCTTGACATGATTTAATTGAGAAAAATAAAATAAAATTTCCCAATTAATCTACATTGGCCGGCCACATCATTGGAGAACAAATTGGACAAGTTTCAATCAACAATTAAAACTTCCTAATTTGTTTCCAGAAATTTTAAAAAATAAAATTTCTCTTTAAAAATCTCTTAATGGTTGATAAAAGGAAATTTCTATAATTTTAATTTTATCAACATGTGAATAATTTTAAAGAGAAAATAAAATATCTCACCAATCTACAAATAAGGAAAGAGATCTAATCTCTTTCTTTAATCTTTTGTAGATCTTTTATAAGAGAGATATTTTAATTTAAATTCTCTTTAATAAATTATTTCTTCCACATAATAAAAATTAAAATTAAAATTCCTTTTTAATTTAATTTGGCCGGCCCCCACTAGCTTGGGTTCAAGCTAGGGCCGGCCACCCAAATTCATACCTAGGCCGGCCCTAGCTTGTTCCCAAGCTAGCTTGGCCGGCCCCTATTGGGTGGGAATAGAAGGTGGGTATAGGTGGGTATAGAACTCTACAAATAAGAGGCTACGATAGGGACCGAGAGGAGGAATTGGTTTTGGTCTCCCGATAAAATTAAGCATCCCGTGTTCGCTCCGAACACACAACTTAATTTTATCAATGATAATTCATTCCACTAGAGAACTATCATTGAACTACCGCACCAATCCCAAATTACATTTTTGGGCTCCTTCTTATTATGAGTGTGTTAGTCTCCCTGTGTTTAAGATATCGAATGTCCACTAATTAAGTGAGTTACTGACAACTCATTTAATCAATATCTAAGTCCAAGAGTAGTATCACTAAACCTTATCGTCATGTCGGACTAAGTCCACCTGCAGGGTTTAACATGACAATCCTTATGAGCTCCTCTTGGGGACATTATCAACCTAGTATCTCTAGGACACAGTTTCCTTCTATAATCAACAACACACACTATAAGTGATATCATTTCCCAACTTATCGGGCTTATTGATTCATCGAACTAAATCTCACCCATTGATAAATTAAAGAAATAAATATCAAATATATATGCTTGTTATTATATTAGGATTAAGAGTACACACTTCCATAATAACCGAGGTCTTTGTTCCTTTATAAAGTCAGTATAAAAGAAACGACCTCAAATGGTCCTACTCAATACACTCTGAGTGTACTAGTGTAATTATATAGTCAAGATAAACTAATACCTAATTACACTACAACCTTCTAATGGTTTGTTCCTTTCCATTTTGGTCGTGAGCTACTGTTTATAATTTATAAGGTACTGATAACATCATCTTCTGCATGTGACACCACATGCTATGTTATTTACAATATAAATTAAATGAACAACTACAAAATGTAGACAATTTGACCAAATGTGATTCTTTATTCATAATGAATGTTTACAAAGCTTAGGCTTTCAGTATACACTCCAACAATCTCCCACTTATACTAATGACTAAGCTGCCATATCTTCTACCATACATCTGATTCCCATTCCCTCCACATGCCGATCAAAAGCTTTTGCTGGAAGGGCCTTAGTGAAAGGATCTGCCAGGTTATCTGCTGATGCAATCTTGGCGATGACAACTTCTCCTCGCTTCACGATATCTCGTATCAGGTGGTACTTGCGCTCTATATGTTTACTTGCCTTATGGGCTCGTGGTTCCTTCGAGTTTGCAATCGCACCGCTATTATCACAATAAATTGTGATGATTTTGGGCAAACCAGAATCACATCTAAGTCCATTAGAAAGTTCCCGAGCCATATCGCTTTAGCCGCATCAAAGGTCGCTACATACTCGCCCATGGTTGAGTCCAAACGCACGCTAACACCTCCATGAAATGGCTCCACCTCCTAAAGTAAACACATAGCCCGATGTAGACTTATCGTTATCCCTATCTCGATTGGAAATCTAAACTGTAACCCATAGGGAGCAGATCGTCTGCTGGTAAATTAGCATATAATCTCTAGTCCTTCTCGTGTACTTTAATATATGCTTTACCGTAGTCCAATGTCCTTGTCGGGTTACTCTAATATCATGACCCACGGCAAAACAGATATCGGTCTCGGACATAGCATTGCATACATTAGGCTTCCTACACCAAGTATAAGGAACTGCTTTCATGTCCTCTATCTCTTTCGATGTCTTTGGAGACATCTCTTTAGATAGAGCTACTCCATGTCTAAAAGGTAAGAAACCTTTCTTGGAATCGCATGCTAAAACGAGCAAGGATTGTATCTATATATGAAGCTTGGGATAGCACAACATTTTTTCTTACGATCCCTTATAACTTTGATCCCAAGAATGTGCACAATCTCCAAGTCCTTCATATCAAATTGTTTGACAGCCATACCCTTACGTCTGATAATACCTTGACATTGTTGCTAATTAACAAAATATCATCTACGATAGTACAAGAAATACCACCACGCTTCCTTACACTTCTTATATACACAAAACTCATCCGACTTTGAATAAATCCATATGACCGATTACTTCATTAAACCGATGTTCCAAGACCTTGAAGTGCTTCGATCCATAAATGGACCGATTGAGTTTGCACACTAGATGCTCTTTGCCTTTTCAATGAACCCTTCGTTGCTTCATATGGATGTTCTCTTCAAGACTTCCATTAAGGAAAGCTGTCTTGACATCCATTTGCCAAATCTCATAATCCATATGAGCAGCAATGGATAAGAGTATCCGGATAGACTTAAGCATGGCTACCGGTGAAAAGGTTTTCTCATAATCGATTCCCTCTTTCTGAGTGTACCCTTTCGCAACAAGCCTAGCTTTGAAGGTTTCTACCTTCCCGTCTGTCCCTCTTTTCCTTTTGTAGATCCACTTGCATCTAACAGCTTTTACACCATCAGGTGGTTCTACAAGCTCCCAGACCTTATTAGAGTACATAGACTCTATTTCAGAATTCATCGCCTTTTGCCAAGATGCTGCATCTATATCTTGGAGTGCTTCGTCATATGTCCGGGGATCAGGTTCATGTTTACCCGGGATCAAATCCGAAGACTCTCCCAAAAACATGAATCTTTCAGGTTGCCTTACAACCCTCCCACTACGACGAGGCACTGTCTGTGGTTGTGTATCATGTTAGTTAGAGCCCTAGAGCCAATCATTTGATGATTGTATGGACTCATGTATATCATATTCTTATATTAATAAAGGCAATAGTTTGGTTATTATGCTTATTTGTTTTAGTGCCAAATAAACAAAGTATAGTAACGTCCTTGAGTAGAGCGTTCTTACCTATATCAATCGATTGGTTGAATCGATAGTGAGATGATATAGGGAACACTACTCTTAATCATTCCTAGTCGAGTATTAACATTCAGGGACGATGTTAATGCAATAAGACTAGCATGTAGGTCAACTCGATGACTTGATCTCACAAGTCATGGATATGGAGATATCAAGTTGACACATGGGTATATATTGGAGAATGTATACTGAATGACCCGCCATGAGAAAGTATCATGGATCGTTATATGAGTGTCATATACTTTCTCATGTGGCTATTAGTATGACTATTAGTCCTTAGACCTGAAGTCACCATGGATCCCTACATAAGGAGTTATGTACTTTGGTTTCGTCAAACGTCACCCGTAACTGGGTGGACTATAAAGGCGATTACTGGGTATATAACAAATTATGCAGAGGGATGTGAGTGATGTAGATGAGATCTATCCCTCCCATATGACGGGAGCGACATCGCTATTCTTGATAGAGTGAGACCACTAAGTGCATGGCCATGCCCAAATGAGTCAACATTAGATGTTGAGCTCATTTGATCGAGTGCGTCTACTTGGAGTTCAAGATTTAGATTGATTAGAGGATGACACGGTCTATGCCTCACATTGATCAATCTAGATGTCTAGGATAGAAGGACAATGTCACATATTGTGAGGAGTCACAATTAGTAGTCACAAGGTGATGTTGGATCTCAACATTTCTTGTAACTTGGGTAGCAATGATGTATTACTAGATGCCGCTCATTGCTTATGTTTCTAAAAGAGTTTAGAAACATTGCCAACGTTACAAGAACCTATTGGGTCACACACAAAGAACATGTGGATGGAGATTAGGTTCATATGATGAACCAATAGGATTAGGTTCATATGATGAACCAAAGATTGGATTCGAATTAGACTTATTGAGTTAAACTCAATTAGATTCAATTGTTGAATGAGTCTAATTTACATTTGATTCATTGAATCAATTTATATTAATGAATTGAGATTCATTAAATTAAAATTGACTTGAATCAAAGCTTGGATTTAACTCAACAAGGAAGAGATTGGGTCAAGTTTGACTTGACCAAATTGGAAGTTGAACCATCAAGTTTGACTTGATGCATTGCCACATCATGTAGGTTGACTCATCCTACATGGCATGACACATAGTTGCCACATCACCTCCACCTCATGAGGTGTGCCACCTCATTGGAGGTTACACTCTCCTTTCTTTAATGTGGCCGGCCACATTAATGAGAGGAGTTATGTGGCCGGCCACACTTAATGGTGTGGAGTTTTTTCATTTGTGTGTATTGATGTGGTTTTATTGTATCATCTTCCTTCTTGCTTTGGCTCTCCATGGCTGATGGTTGCCGTGCACTTCATTGGGAGGAGAGGTGTGAGTTAAGTCCAAGACAATAAGAGAGTGTGAAGGTCACAAAGGAGAAGACTACTAGAGGAGTGGTGAGATTCTTCTTGTTTTCTCTTCTTTTCTCTTCTTTCCAATCCCATCCGAGAGCATCTAGAGAGTGCTAGCACACTTGTGGTGCTCTCTCTTCCATCCTTGAGAGTTAGAGAACCCTCCTTGTTCGTGTGGATACCGAGAGAGGATTGTCTACGTTGACAATCTTGAGATCCGACGATTTTGGACCTTGCGGGATTGCGAAAGGCACGCTACAAGGGTAAACATTTTTCCTCGTAGATCTAAGTAGTAGATCAGTTCGTGAACTCGTACAAGAAATAGTTTTTCGAATTTTGTATACGAATCTTTGCACGGATCTACGGCTTTGGGTCCTTCGGGGTTTCCGCGACGCGAAAAAGCGGTTTTCTCGGCTCGAAGAACCCAACAGTGGTATCAGAGCCACGTGCAAAGACTTGTACGAGTTAGTTTTTGGTTTTTGGAAAACAAAAAGCTTCTGTGATTTTCTGTAAAAATTCAATTTTTATGTTTTTATGGGTAATTTTTCCTTATAGGCGAAGCACAAGTGTCTCGGCACTTGTAGGCTTCGGCTATCGGGAAGAATTTTCCCAAACGGCTTCGTTTCGACCCAAAATATTTTGGGACAGCGGACTCGGGTGCCTTTAGATCGCAACGGAGCAACTCACGATGGTTAGATCGTGGGTAGGGGTACTGCCCCTAACCCCGCAAGGGGATTTGCTCCGCGATTGCACCCGAAATCGCTAAAAACGAACCCGCCGGGAAGATTTTTCCGAAACGGCAATATCTCGGCCCAAATCGTTTTGGGACAGCGGGTTTGGGCGCTGTTGGATCGCAATGGGACCCTCGCGATGGTTAGATCGCGGGTAGGGGCGCTGCCCCTGGCCCCGCAAGGGGATCCGTTCCGCGATTGCGCCCGAAACCGCTAACCGGGACCGCCGGGAAATTTTACTTGTAAAATTGTAAAAAATTATTTTTAAAATTACAGAAAATAAGAAAATATATAATTTTGAATTATATATTAATTTTGTGATAGTCATGGCCCAAAACCCAATATGATTGGTTGTGTTGTAATTCATAATACGGCCTGCGTGCCGTGATGTGTTTTCGCGTGTTGTATTTATTTTATTATTCGCGACCTGCGCGTCGTGCCTTCTCTTATTTTCTTGTTGTAAATTAGATTTAGACTCGAATGTAACTCGAGTTTCAAATTGTAATGTACAAATTGGAGCGGTGGAGGGTCCACACGAGACGGAGTTCCGAGGCGGGCACGAGCAACACAAGGTGGTCAAAGGGAGGAGCTTGGAGAAGCTGTTGACCCTAGGTTGACCATTCGATCTTCTCATTGGCTTGAGAAGATCGTAGTAGGGCCATGACTAAATCACAAATAGATTAATTAATTAATTATTATGTATCTGATGCATGTTTAATAGTTAATTAATTAATTAGTGCCTTAACGATTAGATTAGATCTAAGTCGTGCACATGATGCACCCTTGCGATTAGATTAGATCTAAGTCGTGCACAAGATGCATCCTTCTCGATTAGATTAGATCTAGATCGAACCAACTCTAAATGCCTAACCGTGCAGTGATACCTATCACTACCTCGATCACATGTATTGTTGAATCTGCCAAAGCAGAGCAATACATATTATCTTGGTAGGGTACGGAGGGACAATCTTGGTCCCGCCTATCAACGCATGGGTGAATACAAACTCAATTAGATTGAGTATTCCTAGTTACTCGGTTGGATCGAGTCAACTATAGGCATTATTCCAACGGTTGGAAAAGATAGGTCAAAATCACATCTATATTAACTCTCGGGCGTATTAGCCGAAGCTAACTCGAGTTTTAATATAAATGCAAATATTGATTCTATAAACAAGAGTTGCATAGAGATGTAATTGGTAATCGTTACCTACCGATCATACTAAGCCTTGGGCGTATTAGCCAAAGCTAACTCAAGGGTTAGTATGATGTGGATCTTGTCCCACAAGAATTATAGAATTCAGTGGGAGCATCATTTAATTAAAGGCCTAATTAAATGATTTTTAAAAGAATATGATATTTATTTCTGCAAATTTTTCTGTTGTAGATAACCATGACGTCAAATACGAACACTTTCTCCCTGCGATCTGTCCTTGAGAAGGACAAGCTCAACGGAGCGAATTTCCTGGGACTACAAGAACTTGAGAATAGTTCTCACCCGGAAGCGTAAGCTGTACGTCAGCCCATTCCCGAGGCTCCTCCCGCCAATGCCCCATGAGCCGACAAAGATGCTTATAAGAAGCATCAAGACGACGCATTAGATGTGTCTGTCTAATGCTCGCGACCATGAACTCGAGCTTGAAGCAACATGAGTTGATGGGCGCTACGATATGGTTGAGCATCTTCGCCAACTATATCGGGGACAAGCGAGGCATGAGAGATTTGAGATCTCAAGGCCATTATTTCAGTGCAAGATGTCAGCGAGGTCCTTATGTACTCAAGATGATTGGGTACATAGAGAACCTACAAAGACTGGTTCCACTTGGCCAAGCCCCTGACTTGATCTTGCAGTCCTTACCAGATAGCTATAGTCAATTCGTTCGAACTATAACATGAACGAGATTGACAAGCCAACGCCCGAGCTACTTAGTATGTTACGAATTGCTGAGATTAACCTTAAGAAGGTTAAGCCCATTCCGATGGTTTGAAGCACAAGGGCAAGGGCAAGCCCAAAGGTAAGGGAAAGTCCCAAACCAAGGGCAAAGGCAAGGCACTGAAGCCTAAAGGAGGGGTCGCCAAGGATGCTACCTGCTTCCATTGCGGTCAGACCGGGCACTGGAAGAGGAACTGCAAGGTATACTTGGAGGATCTTAAGAAGAAGCGAAGTGACACTTCCACTTCAGGTATATGTGTTATAGAAGTCAATCTATCTATTTCTACATCTTGGGTATTAGATACTGGATGTGCTTCTCACATTTGTATTGATGTGCAGGCGCTGAGAAATAGCAGGGCATTGACAAAGGGCGAGGTGGACCTACGAGTAGGCAATGGAGCACGGGTTGCTGCTGTTGCTGTAGGAACTTATCAGCTATCTCTGCCCTCTGGGCTTGTACTAGATTTAGATGATTGTTGTTATGTGCCTGCTCTTACTAAGAACATAGTTTCAGTTTCTTGTTTAGACAAGAAAGGATACTCTTTTATAATAAAAGACAAATGTTGTTCTGTTTATTTGAAAGATATGTTCTATTGTAGTGCACCACTAATAAACGGACTCTATATTCTAGACCTTGAGAGCCCTATCTATAACATTAATACCAAGAGGTTCAAGTCAAAAGACATGAACCAAACATACCTCTGGCACTGTCGCTTAGGTCATGACAAGCGCTTATCCCAGCTCCATAAGGATGGTATGCTGGACTCATTTGATTTAGAATCATATGAGATATGCGAGTCATGCCTACGAGGCAAGATGACCAAGACCCCCTTTAGTGGGCCTAGCGAGAGAGCAACTGATTTGTTAGGACTCATACATAGTGATGTATGTGGCCCTTTCAATGTCGCTGCTAGAGGTGGTTATAGATACTTCATCACATTTACTGATGACTTCAGTAGATACAGTTATGTGTACCTGATGACACATAAATCTGAATCCTTTGAAAAGTTCAAAGAATTCAAGAATGAAGTACAGAACCAGCTTGGCAAGAGTATTAAAATACTTCGATCAGATCGAGGTGGTGAATACTTAAGCCATGAGTTTCGTGACTATCTAGTTGAGTGTGGGATCATATCCCAACTCACTCCTCCTGGAACACCACAGTGGAATGGTGTATCCGAAAGGAGGAATCGTACCCTATTAGATATGGTACGGTCTATGATGAGTCACACAGATCTTCCGACATACCTCTGGGGTTATGCTCTAGACACGGCAGCTTTCATTCTCAACCGAGTTCCATCCAAGGCCGTGATGAAGACACTGTTAGTGAGAGCCCTAGAGCCAATCATGTGATGGTTACTTTTTGGACTCTTTGTATCATATTCTTGTACATATATTTCTGATATATAAATAAAGGCATTGTGATTATTATACTTGTGTGTATTTGTGCTATATAAATAAGTATAATAATGTCCTAGGGTAGTAGGTTCATATCTATATCAATCGATTAGTTGAATCGATAGTGAGATGATATAGAGAACACTACACTTAATTATTCCTAGTCAAGTATTAACATAGAAGGACAATGTTAATGCATTGAGACTAGCATGTAGGTCAACATGATGACTTGATCTCACAAGTCATGGATATGAGATATCAAGTTGACACATGGGTATACATTGGAGAATGTATACTGAATGACCCGCCATGAGAAAGTATCATGGATCGTTATATGAGTGTCATATACTTTCTCAAGTGACTATTAGTATGACTTTAGTCCTTAGACCTGAAGTCACCATGGTTCCCTACATAAGGAGTTATGTACTTTGGTTTCGTCAAACGTCACCCGTAACTGGGTGGACTATAAAGGCGATTACTGGGTATGTAACAAATTATGTGGAGGGATGTGAGTGATGTAGATGGGATCTATCCCTCCTATATTACAGGAGTGATATCATAGTCTTGATAGAGTGAGATCACTAAGTGCATGGCCATGCCCAAATAAGGCAATATGTGATATTGCGCTTATTTGATTATAGTGAGTCTACTTGGAGTTCAAGACACTTAGATTGATTGGAGGATGACACGGTCTATGCCTCATATAAGATCAATCTAGATATCAAGGATAGAAGGACAATGTCACATATTGTGAGAGTCACAATTATTAGTCATATTGGTGATGTTGGATCTCAACATTCTTGTAACTTGGGTAGCAATGATGTGTTGCTAGATACCTCTCATTGCTTATGTCCCTAATTAGATTTAGGGACATTGCCAACGTTGACAAGAACCTATAGGGTCACACACATAGAGCAATAGATGGAGACTAGTTCATATGATGAACCAAGAGGAAAGATGAAGTCAAGTTTGACTTGGCTAAATATGGAAAGTCTATAAAAGGCAAGTTTGACTTGACCTAAATCCACAAGTTTGACTTGACTATGAGTTAGACTCAAGTATGATCCAAATGTTGGATAAATCAATTAAGGGAGTTAATTTGGTCATGTTTGACTTTGGCCAAATTAGGAAGGTTGAAAGTCAATATTGACTTGACTTGGATGCCACCACATTTGATGAGGTGGCATGGGAGAACCAATGGGGATGCTACACATCACCATGCCACCTCATGCTTGCCACCTCATGGGAGGTTACCCATGAGTGGCCGGCCATATTAAGGGGGCAATTAAGAGCATTAATTGCCCACTTAATGACATTTATGTGGCCGGCCACATGATATGGTGGATTGATTGAATTTTTGAATTCAATTTTTTTGATTCTTCTTCTTCCTTGGTGCTCTCGGCAACTTCTCCCTCTCTTCCTCCTCTTCTTGGCCGAAAACCACATAGGTGCTAGCACACCTTGTTTCGGTCATCTTCTCCACCTAATTGCTTGTGTGGACACATATAGAGGGGCTCTACTTTGTGCCCTCTAGATCCAACTTCAACCTTAGTCGAGCGGGATAAGCGAAGGGCACGCATCAAAGGTAGTTTTTCTTTAAACTATAGATCTAGGAGTAGATCTAACATATTCGGGTATTAAGCATGATATAAATACATGGTATTTTTTGAATCGGATTTTTCTTTGCACGAGATCCTTGGCTAGGGTGTTTCGGGGTTTCGCGAAAAGCGGTTTTCGTGGCGAAAAATTCTAACAGTGGTATCAGAGCCATCGTGCGAAGCACGTATTTATTTATTTTTCTGTATTAGATACAAAATTTAGATTCTTTTAAGTTTCTGTGATTTTTCTAAATTTTAGGAATTTTTGGGTATTTTTCTCGTAGAGGCGAAAGAACGAGTGCGAAGCACTTGTACACTTTTGTCACCGAGAAAAATTTCTCCGAAACGGCAAGTTTCACCCAAATAGATTTTGGGACAGCGGGTAAGGGCGCTGTATAATCGCAAGAGGACACTCGCGAAGGTTATTTCGCGAATAGGGGCGCTGCCCCTAACCCCGCAAGGGGCCTTGTCCCGCGATTACGCCCGAAACCCGCTTAGCGGGACCGCCGTGGAGAAGGGACTCAAAAAATTCAGAAAAATCAGTAGAAAAATTTTAAATAAAAAAAAAATACACAATTCTGAATTATGTACAGTATGTGTTGGTCATGGCCCAAGTCCCAGAATTTTATGAAAAAATTATGCGTGTAATTCATAATACGGCCTGCGTGCCGTCATGTGTTGTGTGTGCTGTATTGTGGATGCGACCTGCGTGTTGCCTTTTTTCATTATTTTATTTCTGTAAAAATTAGTTTTAAGACTCGAATGTAACTCGAGTATAAATTTTGTAATGTACAAAATTTGAAGATGACGAAATTCCGGAGAAGACGGACTCGCGGGAGCATGCCGGCAACACATGGGGATCGGAAGGAGGAGCTTGGAGAAGCTGCCACCTAGACCCTAGGATGACCATTGGATCTTCTCTTTGGCTAGAGAGGATCCTAGTAGGGCCATGACCAATCACATAATTTAAATGTATTTTATTTTTGCTTATGTGTATGTGATGCATGTTTGTGTAGAATAGAATATGCATGAGTGTATGTGATGCACATGTGATGTGGGAACCACATCTTGATGTGCACAATACACATTTAGGATTTAAATTAGATTTAATTTACGCCTAAATATGATGCACATCGTCGATTAGATTAGATCTAAATCGAAATCAACGCCTACCGGGCCATGATACCCATCACTACCTCGATCATATGCGATTGTCGTATCTGCCAAAGCAGAGCAACACATTTAATCTTGGTAGGATGCGGAGGGACAACCTTGGTCCCGCCTATCACGCTCGGGTTAGATTGAGCTCAATTAGATTGAGTAGCTAGCAAAGCTCAATTGGATCGAGTGAAGCTATAGGCGTATTCCAATAGTTGGAAAGGTAGGACAAGATCACGTTTATAAATAATCTTGGGCGATTTAGCCAAAGCTAACTCAAGATTATTTGTAAAAGTTAAATCTTGATCCTATAAACAAGAGTTGCATGGAGATGTAATTGGTAATTAGCTACCTACCGATCATACTAGGTCTTGGGCGATTCAGCCAAAGCTGACTCAAGATGTAGTATGATGTGGATCTTGTCCCACAAAATTCAGTGGGAGCATCATTTAATTAAAGGCCTAATTAGATGATAGAATATGATATTGATTCTCTGCATGTTTAATATGTTGTAGATTGCCATGTCACCAAACGCGAACACTCTCTCCCTACGATCTGTCCTTGAGAAGGACAAGCTCACAAGAGCTAACTTCCTGGACTGGTACAGGAACCTGAGGATAGTCCTCATGCAGGAACGTAAGTTGTACGTTCTGGAGCAAGCAGTTCCTGAAGCACCACCAGCCTCTGCCGCTCGTAGCATTAAGGATGCTCATCAGAAGCATCAAGACGATGCGTTAGACGTGTCGTGCCTAATGCTATGCTGCATGTCCTCTGAGCTTCAGAAGCAACACGAGAACATGAATGCCTTTGATATGATTGGCCATCTTAAGCAATTATATCAAGGGCAAGCCAGACATGAGAGGTTTGAAGTGACTCAGGCCCTCTTTTCATGTAAGATGAAAGAGGGAACCCCTGTAGGAACTCACGTACTCAAGATGATTGGGTACGTCGAGAACCTAGAGAGGTTGGGGTTCCCATTGGGCCAAGAGCTGGCCACTGACTTGATCCTGCAATCGTTGCCGGCAAGTTACCGTCAATTCGTCATGAACTATAACATGAACGAATTAGACAAACCACTGCCCGAGATGCTCAACATGTTGAGAACTGCTGAGCCCAATCTCACCACTACCAAGACCAGTACCGTCCTGATGGTACAAAAGGGCAAGGGTAAGGGCAAGTGGAAGCCCAAGGGTAAGGGTAAGACCCAGACCAAGGGCAAAGCCAGCTCTTCAGCACTCAAACCCAAGGGCGGGGTGCAAAAGGATGCTACCTGCTTCCACTGTGGTCAGACAGGGCACTGGAAGAGGAACTGCAAGATCTACTTGGAGGATCTTAAGAAGAAAAGAAGCGAGGCTTCTACTTCAGGTATAAATGTTATAGAAGTCAACCTTTCTATTTCTACATCATGGGTATTAGATACTGGATGTGCATCTCACATTTGTACTAATGTGCAGGCGCTGAGAAGTAGCAGGGCATTGGCAAAGGGCGAGGTGGACCTACGAGTAGGCAATGGAGCAAGGGTTGCTGCTGTTGTTGTAGGAACATATTTTCTATCTCTGCCCGCTGGGCTTGTATTGGAACTAGATAATTGTTGTTATGTCCCTGCACTAACAAAGAATATTATTTCAGTTTCCTGTTTAGATAATAAAGGTTTTTCATTCATAATAAAGGACAAATGTTGTTCTGTTTATTTGAAAGATATGTTCTATTGTAGTGCACATCTGATGAATGGCCTCTATATTCTAGATTTAGAGAGCCCTATCTATAACGTGAGTACCAAGAGGTTGAGATCAAATGAGTTGAACCCAACCTATCTCTGGCATTGCCGCCTAGGCCACATAAACGAGAGTCGCTTGTCCCAGCTCCATAAGGATGGTTTGCTGGACTCATTTGATTTTGAATCATATGAGACATGTGAGTCATGCCTTCTAGGCAAGATGACTAAGACTCCCTTTAGTGGACATAGCGAGAGAGCGACAGACTTGCTAGGACTCATACATAGTGATGTATGTGGCCCTTTCAATATCGCTGCTCGGGGTGGTTATAGGTACTTTATCACATTTACTGACGACTTCAGTAGATATGGTTATGTGTACTTGATGACACATAAGTCTGAATCCTTTGAAAAGTTCAAGGAATTCAGAAATGAAGTACAAAACCAGCTCGGCAAAAGTATTAAGATACTTCGATCAGATCGAGGTGGAGAATACTTAAGCCATGAGTTTAGTGACTATCTAGCAGAGTGTGGGATTCTATCCCAACTCACTCCTCCTGGAACACCACAGTGGAATGGTGTATCTGAAAGGAGGAATCGTACCTTATTAGATATGGTACGATCTATGATGAGTCACGCAGATCTTCCTATATCCTTTTGGGGATATGCTCTGGACACGGCAGCGTTCACACTTAACCGTGTTCCATCAAAGGCGGTCATGAAGACACCATATACCATATGGACTGGGAGGAGTCCCAAGATGTCTTTCATGAGGGTTTGGGGTTGTGAGGCTTACGTTAGACGTCAAGTCTCAGACAAACTGGGACCCAAATCTGATAAGTGTTATTTTATAGGATATCCCAAGGAAACTAAGGGATATTACTTCTACATTCCTAGTCAGCACAAAGTGTTTGTTGCTAAGACTGGGGTCTTTCTAGAAAGGGACTTTGTTTCTAGAAAGGCTAGTGGAAGTTCGTTTGATCTTGAAGAAGTTCAAGACAACGACCAAAACACTGAGCCATTGATGGATACTGAACAGGAACCACAAAGAGTTGTGGATGATGAGATTGTTGCACAAGAAGTTGTGGAACAACAACCTGTTCATGTAGACCTACCTCTTCGCAGGTCTGATACGTCGTCAGCCTGAGAGATACTCATTTCTCTTGCCTGACCAGGATGACGTTATGCTCATTGAGAATGAGCCTACCACCTATCGGGAAGCTGTGATGAGCCCAGATTCTGAGTCATGGCTAGAAGCCATGAGATCCGAAATGGATTCCATGTACACCAACCAAGTTTGGACCTTGGTTGATCCACCTGAAGGGGTCAAACCCATTGGGTGTAAGTGGGTCTTTAAGAGAAAGACTAACATGGACAGACTTACTCATACCTATAAAGGTAGACTGGTAGCTAAAGGTTTCAAGCGATTCATGGTATTGACTATGATGAAACCTTCTCTCCGATAGCGATGTTTAAGTCCATTCGGATTATGCTTGCTATTGCAGCCTACCATGATTATGAGATCTGGCAGATGGATGTCAAGACGGCGTTTCTGAATGGAAACCTCCTCGAGGATGTGTACATGACACACGAGGGTTTGTAGATCCACAGATACTAGCGAGTATGCAAGTGCATAGGGCCATTTTATGCGAGCAACCTCTCGAGCTGGAATCTTGATTCGATGATGCAATCAAAGCAGTTTGGTTTCATCAAGACGAAGATGAACCCTGTGTCTACAAGAGGGTTAGTGGGAGCACAGTTGTCTTCCTCGTATTGTATGTGGATGACATACTTCTCATTGGGAACGACATTTCCTCGCTACAGTCTGTGAAGACTTGGCTAGGGAATTGTTTCTCAATGAAGGACTTAGGTGAAGCAGCCTGCATTCTAGGCATTAAGATCTATAGAGATAGATCTAAGAGATTGCTTGGCCTAAGTCAGAATACATACATTGACACGGTATTACTTCGGTTTGCCATGCAGAATTCCAAGAAGGGAAATCTGCCGATGTCACATGGTGTGAGTCTTTCGAAGACTCAAAGTCCCTCTTCTAGAGAGGAGAGGGACCGCATGGATAAGATCCCCTATGCCTCGGCCATAGGATCTATCATGTACGCCATGTTATATACTCGTCCTGATGTCTCGTATGCTTTGAGCATGACGAGCAGATACCAATCAGATCCAGGTGAGCATCACTGGATTGCGGTCAAGAATATCCTTAAGTACTTGAGAAGGACTAAGGATTATTTCTTGATATTTGGAGGTGATGAGCATCTAGTTGTAAAGGGTTACACTGATGCTAGCTTCCAAACCCACCGGGATGATTCTGATCGATCGGGGTTCGTGTTGCTTGAATGGTGGGTGAGTGGAAGAGTTCGAGCAGACACGATTGCAGGATTCTAGCGGAGGTGAGTATATGTCGCATCGAGGCGGCAAGGAGGCGCTTTGGATCCATAAGTTCATTTCGAGCTTGGGGTGGTTCCTAGCATATCGATCCGTAGAGCTCTACTGCGACAACAATGGAGCTATTGCGCAGCTAAGGAACCTCGCTCACACCAAAGGACAAAGCATATACTACGCTTCAATCTCATTCGAGAGATCATCGATCGAGGAGATGTGAAGATTTGCGAGTACCCACAGAGGCTAACGTCGCAGATCCCTTGACCAAGGCTTTGGCACACTAAGCATGATGGTCACACTAGGTCATTGGGTATTAGATACTACGTGATTGGCACTAGTGCTAGTGGGAGATTGTTAGTGAGAGCCCTAGAGCCAATCATGTGATGGTTACTTTTTGGACTCTTTGTATCATATTCTTGTACATATATTTCGGATATATAAATAAAGGCATTGTGATTATTATACTTGTGTGTATTTGTGCTATATAAATAAGTATAATAATGTCCTAGGGTAGTAGGTTCATATCTATATCAATCGATTAGTTGAATCGATAGTGAGATGATATAGAGAACACTACACTTAATTATTCCTAGTCAAGTATTAACATAGAAGGACAATGTTAATGCATTGAGACTAGCATGTAGGTCAACATGATGACTTGATCTCACAAGTCATGGATATGAGATATCAAGTTGACACATGGGTATACATTGGAGAATGTATACTGAATGACCCACCATGAGAAAGTATCATGGATCGTTATATGAGTGTCATATACTTTCTCAAGTGACTATTAGTATGACTTTAGTCCTTAGACCTGAAGTCACCATGGTTCCCTACATAAGGAGTTATGTACTTTGGTTTCGTCAAACGTCACCCGTAACTGGGTGGACTATAAAGGCGATTACTGGGTATGTAACAAATTATGCGGAGAGATGTAAGTGATGTAGATGGGATCTATCCCTCCTATATTACAGGAGTGATATCATAGTCTTGATAGAGTGAGATCACTAAGTGCATGGCCATGCCCAAATAAGGCAATATGTGATATTGTGCTTATTTGATTATAGTGAGTCTACTTGGAGTTCAAGACACTTAGATTGATTGGAGGATGACACGGTCTATGCCTCATATAAGATCAATCTAGATATCAAGGATAGAAGGACAATGTCACATATTGTGAGAGTCACAATTATTAGTCATATTGGTGATGTTGGATCTCAACATTCTTGTAACTTGGGTAGCAATGATGTGTTGCTAGATACCTCTCATTGCTTATGTCCCTAATTGGATTTAGGGACATTGCCAACGTTGACAAGAACCTATAGGGTCACACACATAGAGCAATAGATGGAGACTAGTTCATATGATGAACCAAGAGGAAAGATGAAGTCAAGTTTGACTTGGCTAAATATGGAAAGTCTATAAAAGGCAAGTTTGACTTGACCTAAATCCACAAGTTTGACTTGACTATGAGTTAGACTCAAGTATGATCCAAATGTTGGATAAATCAATTAAGGGAGTTAATTTGGTCATGTTTGACTTTGGCCAAATTAGGAAGGTTGAAAGTCAATATTGACTTGACTTGGATGCCACCACATTTGATGAGGTGGCATGGGAGAACCAATGGGGATGCTACACATCACCATGCCACCTCATGCTTGCCACCTCATGGGAGGTTACCCATGAGTGGCCGGCCACATTAAGGGGGCAATTAAGAGCATTAATTGCCCACTTAATGACATTTATGTGGCCGGCCACATGATATGGTGGATTGATTGAATTTTTGAATTCAATTAATTTTTGATTCTTCTTCTTCCTTGGTGCTCTCGGCAACCTCTCCCTCTCTTCCTCCTCTTCTTGGCCGAAAACCACATAGGTGCTAGCACACCTTGTTTCGGTCATCTTCTCCACCTAATTGCTTGTGTGGACACATATAGAGGGGCTCTACTTTGTGCCCTCTAGATCCAACTTCAACCTTAGTCGAGCGGGATAAGCGAAGGGCACGCATCAAAGGTAGTTTTTCTTTAAACTATAGATCTAGGAGTAGATCTAACATATTCGGGTATTAAGCATGATATAAATACGTGGAATTTTTCGAATCGGATTTTTCTTTGCACGAGATCCTTGGCTAGGGTGTTTCGGGGTTTCCGCAACGCCCATTAAAGGCCGTGATAGAGACACCATATAGGATATGGTGGGAGAGATGCCCGGTGTCTTTCATGAGGATTTGGGGTTGTGAGGCTTACGTCGACGCCAAGTCTCGGACAAGTTAGGACCCAAATCCGAAAGTGTTATTTCATTGGATATCCCAAGGAAACTAAGGATATTACTTTACATTCCCAACAAGCACAAGGTAGTTGTGGCAAAGCTGGGGTCTTTCTAGAAAGGGACTTTGTTTCTAGAAAGACTAGTGGGATACCTTTGATCTTGAAGAAGTTCAAGATGCGAACGATGGCACTGATGGAAGTTGAACTGGAACCACAAAGTGTTGTGGATGATATTGTTCCACAAGGAGTCGAGGAACAACAACCGTTCAAGTAGACATACCTCGCAGGTCCGATAGGGGTCGTCTGCCTGAGAGATATTCATTTCTAGTGTCCGACCATGATGACGTTGTGCTCATAGAGGATGAGCCTAACACCTATCGAAGCTGATGAGACCAGATTCGAGATATGGCGGATGGATATCAAAAACCGCGTTTACGAATGGAAACATACTCGAGGATGTACATGACACAACCTGAGGGTTTGTTCCACGACCATAGGATCTATCATGTATGCCATGTTATGTACTCGACCGATGTCTCGTATGCTATGAGCATGACGAGTAGATCAGATCCGGTGAAAGTCATGGATAGCGGTCAAGAATATTCTTATGTACTTGAGAAGGACTAAAGAATATTTCTTGATATATGGAGGCGATGATGAGCTAGTACAGTGATGCTAGCTTCCAGACCGACCAGGATGATTAAAAATCGCAGTCGAGGTTCGTGTTTTGCTTGAATGGTAGTGCTATAAGCTGGCAGAGTTCACAGCAGTTCTACAACGTTTCCATCTCATTCGAGAGATTATCGATAGAGGAGATGTGAAGATTTGCAGAGTACCTACAGAGGCTAACATTGCAGATCCCTTGACCAAGGCTTTGGCACAGAGAAGCATGATGGTCACACTAGGTCTTTAAGCTTTAGAGCCTATACTGATTGGCACTAGTGCTAGTGGGAGATTGTTAGTTAGAGCCCTAGAGCCAATCATTTGATGATTGTATGGACTCATGTATATCATATTCTTATATTAATAAAGGCAATAGTTTTGTTATTATGCTTATTTGTTTTAGTGTCAAATAAACTAAGTATAGTAACGTCCTTGAGTAGAGCGTTCTTACCTATATCAATCGATTGGTTGAATCGATAGTGAGATGATATAGGGAACACTACTCTTAATCATTCCTAGTCGAATATTAACATTCAGGGACGATGTTAATGCAATAAGACTAGCATGTAGGTCAACTCGATGACTTGATCTCACAAGTCATGGATATGGAGATATCAAGTTGACACATGGGTATGCATTGGAGAATGTATACTGAATGACCCGCCATGAGAAAGTATCATGGATCGTTATATGAGTGTCATATACTTTCTCATGTGGCTATTAGTATGACTATTAGTCCTTAGACCTGAAGTCACCATGGATCCCTACATAAGGAGTTATGTACTTTGGTTTCGTCAAACATCACCCGTAACTGGGTGGACTATAAAGGCGATTACTGGGTATATAACGAATTATGCAGAGGGATGTGAGTGATGTAGATGGGATCTATCCCTCCCATATGACGGGAGCGACATCGCTATTCTTGATAGAGTGAGACCACTAAGTGCATGGCCATGCCCAAATGAGTCAACATTAGATGTTGAGCTCATTTGATCGAGTGCGTCTACTTGGAGTTCAAGATTTAGATTGATTAGAGGATGACACGGTCTATGCCTCACTTTGATCAATCTAGATGTCTAGGATAGAAGGACAATGTCACATATTGTGAGGAGTCACAATTAGTAGTCACAAGGTGATGTTGGATCTCAACATTTCTTGTAACTTGGGTAGCAATGATGTATTGCTAGATGCCGCTCATTGCTTATGTTTCTAAAAGAGTTTAGAAACATTGCCAACGTTACAAGAACCTATTGGGTCACACACAAAGAACATGTGGATGGAGATTAGGTTCATATGATGAACCAATAGGATTAGGTTCATATGATGAACCAAAGATTGGATTCAAATTAGACTTATTGAGTTAGACTCAATTAGATTCAATTGTTGAATGAGTCTAATTTACATTTGATTCATTGAGTCAATTTATATTAATGAATTGAGATTCATTAAATTAAAATTGACTTGAATCAAAGCTTGGATTTAACTCAACAAGGAAGAGATTGGGTCAAGTTTGACTTGACCAAATTGGAAGTTAAAACATCAAGTTTGACTTGATGCATTGCCACATCATGTAGGTTGACTCATCCTACATGGCATGACACATAGTTGCCACATCACCTCCACCTCATGAGGTGTGCCACCTCATTGGAGGTTACACTCTCCTTTCTTTAATGTGGCCGGCCACATTAATGAGAGGAGTTATGTGGCCGGCCACACTTAATGGTGTGGAGTTTTTTCATTTGTGTTTATTGATGTGGTTTTATTGTATCATCTTCCTTCTTGCTTTGGCTCTCCATGGCTGATGGTTGCCGTGCACTTCATTGGGAGGAGAGGTGTGAGTTAAGTCCAAGACAATAAGAGAGTGTGAAGGTCACAAAGGAGAAGACTACTAGAGGAGTGGTGAGATTCTTCTTGTTTTCTCTTCTTTTCTCTTCTTTCCAATCCCATCCGAGAGCATCTAGAGAGTGCTAGCACACTTGTGGTGCTCTCTCTTCCATCCTTGAGAGTTAGAGAACCCTCCTTGTTCGTGTGGATACCGAGAGAGGATTGTCTACGTTGACAATCTTGAGATCCGACGATTTTGGACCTTGCGGGATTGCGAAAGGCACGCTACAAGGGTAAACATTTTTCCTCGTAGATCTAAGTAGTAGATCAGTTCGTGAACTCGTACAAGAAATAGTTTTTCGAATTTTGTATACGAATCTTTGCACGGATCTACGGCTTTGGGTCCTTCGGGGTTTCCGCGACGCGAAAAAGCAGTTTTCGCGGCCCGAAGAACCCAACATATCATGTGTGACACGTGTTGCAGTCTCTTGTGGTACTTCATCTTGTACTGTTGGTACTGAAGTAGACGTGTCCTCTCTAAGTTCTTCTAAAACAACTTTGCTACTGGGCTTGTGATCCATTATATAGTCTTCTTCTAAAAACTGGGCATTGGTTCTAACAATGACCTTCTGGTCTTTAGGACTATAAAATAAACCACATTTCGTTCCTTTGGGATATCCTACAAACACACGAACTTCTGTACGGGATTCTAACTTATCAGCATCTGGTTTCAACACATGTGCTGGACTACCCCAAATCCGAATATGTCTTAGACTGGGTTTTCGCCCATTCCACAATTCAATGGGAGTAGAAGAAACTGATTTAGAAGGTACTAAGTTCAAAACATACACTGCTGTTTCCAGAGCATATCCCCAAAACAAATTTAGTAATTCTGAATAACTCATCATCGATCTAACCATCTCCATAAGAGTCCTATTCCTTCGTTCTGCTACACCATTCTGTTGGGGTGTACCAGGTGCAGACAATTGGGATTAGTAATTCCTAAACTCTCCTAAGAGGTATTCGCCACCACGATCTGACCGTAGTGTCTTGATACTTTTACCTAGTCGTTTCTCCACATCAGCCTTGTACTCTTTGAACTTATCAAAGCACTCGGACTTGCGGCGCATTAGGTAAATGTATCCATATCTTGAATAATCGTCTATGAAAGAGACAAAATATTCAAAACCTCCTCTTGCCTGGACAGACATAGGACCACATAAATCAGAGTGAACCAACTCTAACACTTCTTTGGCTCTATACCCCTTGGCCTTGAACGGCCTCTTGGTCATTTTACCTTCCAAGCAGGATTCACAAGTTGGAAAATTTTCCAACTCTAATGAATTCAAAAGTCCATCGGCTATGAGCCTCTGAATCATACTTAAGTTAATATGACCAAGCCTTAGATGCCAAAGATATGCTTGGTTCATTTCCGAAGGTTCTTTTCTCTTATTAGAATTAGAAGATGAATTATAAATTTCCATGTTATGCTTTGTGGAAGAAATTGGATTTAAAGTATACAAATTGTCAACTAATGCACCAGAACAGATAATCACTTTATTTCTTTTAATAACTACATCGTTACTAAAGGAAACTGAATATCCATCTAAAAACAGTTTAGAAACTGAAATTAAATTCTTTCTAAAACTGGGTACATAAAGACAATTTCTTAAAACCAAATTTCTATTTCTACTAAAAGATAAGTAGACGTCTCCCACTGCAACAGCTGTCACCTTAGTAGCATTGCCCATGTAGACGGTAATTTCTCCTTCAGATAGTCGTCGGGTTTCCTGGAACCCCTGCAAGGAATTGCAGACATGATCAGTGGCTCCCGTATCTACACACCAGGTGTTGGTAGATAACACCGCTAAACATGTTTCAACAACTAGAGCATGAGATATACCTTTGTTTTGGTTCCTACGAGGACAGTCCGCCTTCCAATGTCCTGCCTGCTTGCAGATGAAGCACTTGCCCTTGGGCTTCTTCACTCCAGCTTTAAATCCCGTACTCTGAGATTTATTCACTTTCTTTGCTGAGCCATTTTGTTTCTTCTTCTTCTTTCCTTTCGGTTTAGAAGTAGAACCATTTTCAGCATAGTGATTTTGAGAATTGTGACGAAATAATCCTTCTGCTGCTTGAAGTTCTGTCAGTAGTTCCCCTAATGAATAAATCCTTTTATTCATATTATAGTTCAGGCGGAACTGCTCAAAACTTCTAGGTAGCGTTTGAAGGATCATATCGATCTGGATTTCCCCATCAATTTCTCCTCCAAGGATCTGTATCTCGTTCAGATAAGGCATCATCTTTAGGATATGATCCCTTACAGGAGTACCCTCTTGCATGGTGGCTGTCATTATCTTTCTCATAGCTTCTTGTCTAGAAGCCCTATCCTGATGACCAAAGAGTTCCTTGAGATTGTTCATAATATCATAAGCTGTTGGTAAATCTTGATGCTGATGTTGCAATACATTTGACATTGAAGCCAAAATGTAACACCGCGCCATCTCATCTGCCTTTACCCATCTCTTATGATATTCAATCTCCTCTTGGGTAGATTCACCAGTGGGTGCATCAGGACAAGGTTCAGTCAGTACAAATTTATAGCTTTCAGCAGTCAGAACAATGTCCAGGTTCCTTTTCCAATCTATGTAATTAGGTCCAGTAAGTCTATTTTGTTGAAGTATGATGGACAGTGGGTTGAAAGTCATCCTAAGAATCACAAATAACTTTTGGTCAGAACTCTAAATTTAGAATAATATTGATTCCTCAAACAATACTATTTTAAATTAACTAACACCTTAAAACACCGTGAATTTTGTATGCCACGTTAGTGTGGACGTATACAAATTCAACATTTGTAAAAGGAGGGTTTTAACCCATTAATTTTATTATCTTGTCAACCTAACTTTTGACAAATAAAATTAATAGTTGGTATTATTTGGTCACACAAATAATAGCAGTGACTCCGTTGGGGAGGATACTATTAGATGTGTCTAAGTGTATACCATTACTTGACACTAAGTCCATTAATAAGATTATGCCCCTTCCGTTGGGGAAGATCACACGCTCTTAATTAACTTCCTATAGTCATCCAAAATGGAAGTCTGTTCTAGTGATCCACAAACAAGCTCATCCGTTATGGAGGAAGGCACTCAGAGCCAACGCGCAAGCTTGTTTGCATCACTTACAAACCAGTAATGGAGACCATGGGATTTACTTAAAAATCCCTCTCCCACTTAGTTATTTATAAATGAGGAATTTTAACTATGCTAGCCTACTAAACTTGTAAACTAACATGCACACACAGCACAATATAAAAGCAATAAATAGAAAATCTAATTTTCAACTATTATGGCTTTTATCTCTAGTTGTCCTCCGTGTGTTGTCATCCCAAGCTGCTGCCATATTTGGCCACCGCCACCGGGTCTAGCTGTCGCATCCATCTTGCTCCTAGTTCCGCTGCGCCTCTGGTCCTTAGAAGGTTCCACGCCTTGCAAGATTCGATCCGCGACATAAATAGAATTTTACATTTTGATCCTATATTCCATAAAAGGAATGTACATGTATCTAGATCAAAAATAAAATCCTAATAAAACTAAATACAGCTCCTGCTGTATTTTAATACAATCATGCACACACAGATAAATGCCCTTGACATGTCCAAGGGTCCAATCACACACATAATAACTAAAAGCCATAATAGTAGGATCCTGCATCCACAAAGTTAGCACATCCTACTATTAACCTGCCTAAATTATGTATGACATGTGCATAATTAAACTAAATACCAAATACACAGAGGCAAAACCCTAGCTCTGATACCAATTGTTGGTTGCTACTCGGAAAACCTATAGGTTCCACTGCACAAAAATTTTGTACAACGGTCTGAACCTTTTCCTAGCTACCATGTGTTCTTTTAAATTAAATTTTGGATCGCCTGCGGAACTTAACACGTTTGATCCAAAACTTAATCTATTTGTTCTTTTAGGTTTTGACTTGGATCTCCTGCGGAACTTAACACGTTCGACCCAAGTCTCCTTAAGTTATTAATTCCATTAAATATTAATTTTCATAATTGGTGACCAGTACTGACGTGGCGAGGCACATGGCCTTCTTGGATATGGGAGTAACCACCACCGACTAGACAAAACCTTTTATAGAAAGCTAATATTTAATTTCCTAAAATAACTTTAGGTTAACCAAAGAGAACAATCAAATCACAAGGAAAAGAAAAAAAAACAAAAGAACACAACATCGAAAAATATATTCGAAATTCTAGAACGTATGCCTCTTGTATTTGGTATTATTTCCATAAATAACTAGCATGATGCGGAAAAAAAATTACTAGTTATACCTTGTAGAAAAACCTCTTGATCTTCTACCGTATTCCTCTTCTAACCTCGGACGTTGTGTGGGCAACGATCTTCCGAGACGAGAAACCACCAATCACCTTCTTCTCCTCTTAGCTAGGTTCGGCCAACAAAGAGGAAGCTTCACCAAGGAAGAAAATCAAAACACTAACCAAGCTCCAAGAGATGCTAGCTTTCTCTCCTTCTTCTTCTTCTTCTTCTCCGAGTAGTATCCGGCCACCACAAGAGCTCCAATGGAAGAAGGAGATTCGGCCACCACAAGAGGAAGAGAGGGAGAGGATGGCCGGCCAAACCAAGGAACAAAAGAGGGAGAGAAATAATAGATGTTGTTTTTTTATGAAGGCACCCTCACCCCTTCTTTTATATTCCTTAGCCTAGGCAAATTAGGAAATTTAATTACAATAAAATTTGCTCAATTTCCTTGACATGATTTAATTGAGAAAAATAAAATAAAATTTCCCAATTAATCTACATTGGCCGGCCACATCATTGGAGAACAAATTGGACAAGTTTCAATCAACAATTAAAACTTCCTAATTTATTTCCGGAAATTTAAAAAATAAAATTTCTCTTTAAAAATCTCTTCATAGTTGATAAAAGGAAATTTCTATAATTTTAATTTTATCAACATATGAATAATTTTAAAGAGAAAATAAAATATCTCACCAATCTACAAATAAGGAAAGAGATCTAATCTCTTTCTTTAATCTTTTGTAGATCTTTTATAAGAGAGATATTTTAATTTAAATTCTCTTTAATAAATTATTTCTTCCACATAATAAAAATTAAAATTAAAATTCCTTTTTAATTTAATTTGGCCGGCCCACTAGCTTGGGTTCAAGCTAAGGCCGGCCCTAGCTTGTTCCCAAGCTAGCTTGGCCGGCCCCTATTGGGTGGGAATAAAAGGTGGGTATAGGTGGGTATAGAACTCTACAAATAAGAGGCTACGATAGGGACCGAGAGGAGGAATTGGTTTTGGTCTCCCGATAAAATTAAGCATCCCGTGTTCGCTCCGAACACACAACTTAATTTTATCAATGATAATTCATTCCACTAGAGAACTATCATTGAACTACCGCACCAATCCCAAATTACATTTTTGGGCTCCTTCGTATTATGAGTGTGTTAGTCTCCCTGTGTTTAAGATATCGAATGTCCACTAATTAAGTGAGTTACTGACAACTCATTTAATCAATATCTAAGTCCAAGAGTAGTACCACTAAACCTTATCGTCATGTCGGACTAAGTCCACCTGCAGGGTTTAACATGACAATCCTTATGAGCTCCTCTTGGGGACATTATCAACCTAGTATCTCTAGGACACAGTTTCCTTCTATAATCAACAACACACACTATAAGTGATATCATTTCCCAACTTATCGGGCTTATTGATTCATCGAACTAAATCTCACCCATTGATAAATTAAAGAAATAAATATCAAATATATATGCTTGTTATTATATTAGGATTAAGAGTACACACTTCCATAATAACCGAGGTCTTTGTTCCTTTATAAAGTCAGTATAAAAGAAATGACCTCAAATGGTCCTACTCAATACACTCTGAGTGTACTAGTGTAATTATATAGTCAAGATAAACTAATACCTAATTACACTACAACCTTCTAATGGTTTGTTCCTTTCCATTTTGGTCGTGAGCTACTGTTTATAATTTATAAGGTACTGATAACATCATCTTCTGCATGTGACACCACATGCTATATTATTTACAATATAAATTAAATGAACTACAAAAGGTAGACAATTTGACCAAATGTGATTCTTTATTCATAATGAATGTTTACAAAGCTTAGGCTTTCAGTATACACTCCAACACCACGGACAGATCGCTCTGGCCTTGAGTAGCCGTTTCCTGGGCCTTCAAGAGCTCCGCTTGCAAGGATTGGAGAGTGGCTTGGCACGCTTCCCACTGAGTCTGCATGGTTGTTTCTCGGGCAGCGGCAGCACTAGACAGGGCCTGGGCGTCGGCCAGCCTCATCTGCAGGAGCTCCTGACCTTACCGTAGAAGCGTCTGTTGGAACCCCAAGGTTGTTTTGGTGTGATCAACAAGTTAAGTTAGGTCCTGTGTTGTTTCTAACCTTGTGTCTAAGTGTGCAGGAGCTTAGGAGCACAGGTACTTGAGCGGAAGACGCAGCTAGCGAGAAGGACGGCACGCTGTGCGTCCGAGGGACGAGGTGCTGCGGAAGAGTACACCGGCGGACGAGAAGGAAGTGCGCGCGGTGGTTCCGAGGTACGAAAGCCGGAGCGGAAGATTGCTCAGGGAGCAAGAGACGCAGCTAGCACGAAGGTCGGCACGGGGTGCGGCCAAGGGACAAAGTCTGCTGCGCTGGTGGACGAGAAGGGACACGCGGTAATTCCGAGGGACGAGAAGCCGGAGCGGAAGACCCGGAAGATGGGTTGGGTGAGCCCTATTCCGGATGTCGAGATCACCCAAGCAAGCGGGGCCAGAGCAGAAGAGCTGAACTAGAGAAGAGAGCACGGACCAAAAGTCAAGCTGGTTGACTTTTGGCTCGGCACCGGAACTATCCAGGCGCCGGAGCTGTCCGGCGCCGAACCATCCGGGCGCCGGGCTGTCCGGGGCGCCCGGAAGGGACTTTTTCACAGGATCGAGCTTTGACTCGATCCAACCGTTGGGGGATAAATTTTATCCCCGCAGGGCGCCCAGAACCCATCCAGGCGCCCCGACCAAGGCTATAAATATAGCCTTGGTCCAGAAGCTTTTCAACGATCACGATCATTCTATTTCCAAACACTTGTATACTTTAGTTGTAGTTAAGCTTCTATTTTCTGTGCCTAAAATGTTGTAAGAGGCTTCTCCGCCTGAAGGAGTTTTTGAACTTAATCTTCCTTGGATTAACAACCACATCGGTTGTAACCAAGTAAACATCTGGTGCCTCATTTTTTTTTTATGCTTTTATTTATCTGCTTAATTCATTTTACAAGTGTTAGCTTAATCGTTCGAGGAAGGGTTGTTTGTTTTTAATTGACAGGTTATTTACCAACCCTTCTAGCCGGCCCAACGGTCCTACAAGTGGTATCAGAGCGGAGTACGCCTCAGAAGGACTAACCGCCGTCTGAAGCAACAAAACAATGGCCGGAGCTAGCGACTACCCACCAGCATTCGAGGGGGAGCTTGCTTCTTGGAAGCAACAAATGACGGTATTTCTTAACTCTGATATTGGTATTTCTCTAATAATGAAAACAGGTTATGAAGCACCGAAGAACACGAACGGAGAAAGACTCGATCTACGCCTCTGGAACAAGAAGCAGCGTGACGAGTCAATGGCAAACGTTTCACATTCTAACCGCAATACCAAATGAAGATTTCGATAGAGTTGGCGAATACAACAGCGCAAAAGAACTTTGGGAAAAGTTCTTAAAACTCTACGAAGAACCAACTGAAGCCGAATCCGACTCTTTGATGGACACCGAGCTGCCGACAGAACAGTCTGAGATGGAAGAAATCACCGAGACAGCCCCAACAACCGAAGTACATCCCGAGAGTGATGAAGGGGGAGAATCTTCGGATAAAAGCAACTCGACAGGGGGAGAATCAACTACCGAAAAGGTAAGTCAGGTATGGACTCGAACCTCTGATCAATTAAATGATTCAATCGAAAAATTGCCTGAAGAGTCTTTCGAATCAGAAATTGAATCATCGAAAGAATTTTTCGAATTAGAAAATCAATTGTCAAACTTGCCTTGCAAATTATTATTAAAAGAATTTTGCAAGTTAGAAATTTTGTCGAAAAACTTTTGTAAATTGCAAAATATTTTTTCGAAAGAATTATGCAAATTAGAAATGATGTCAAAAACTTTCTTCGAATATTTTTTCGAATTACAAATTACTTTCTCGAAAGAGTTTTGCAATTCAGAAAATGAGTCATCGAAAAAGTGTTTCGGATTAAGAAATCTATTATTAATAAATTCCTACAAATTAGCATTTTTATTAAAAAATTCTTGCAAATTACAAAATATTCTTTCAAACGAATTTTGCACATTGTCGAAAGAATTTTTTATAGCGTCGAAAAATTTTATCAAGTTAGAATCTATGCTATCGAAATATTTTTGTGAACTTGAAATTCAAAAAATAATAGAAATTAACATGATACAAATTGTTGCATGTTTAATATTTTTTGCTTTAAATCTGAAAAAGTGTGACTTAAGAATTTCTGATAAATTAAAATGGAAATTTAAACCTTCTGATTAAAGCATAAAATATATAAATAAATAAATGCATAGAAAATTTCTCTTTATGTTATTAATTCTCTGAAATTTTCTTGCATAAAGCTTTCTGTTTAGAAACTTCTTAATCTTGATGTCGAATGACTTAGAAATTTGTCTTGACTTAGAAATATTTCCCTGAAAATTATTGAAATATAGTTTCAAAATTTTTTTTAATGTCAACCCTTAGATTTCGTTTGTACCCCATTTTTATTGTGATCAAAGGGGGAGAAGGGAAAGTATAAGTCTAGGGGGAGGTAGAAAAAATTGAAAATTAAAATTTGGAATGTTTGAAATTTAATTTTTTCTATCATGTTGCATGTTATTGCAATAAACTGTTTAATTTCATATCTATTGTTGACCTCACCTTAACTTGGGTTGCACACAAGGTTGTTGGAACCCCAAGTTGTTTTGGTGTGATCAAACAAGTTAAGTTAGGTCCTATGTTGTTTAACTCTTGTGTCTAAGTGTGCGGAGCTTAGGAGCACGAGTACTCAAGTGGAAGATGTGGCTAGCGAGAAAGATGGAACGGGGAGAGAGCTGACAGGCTCAGTGCGTCCGAGGGACGAGGTGTCGCGGAAGAGTACACCCGTGGACGAGAAGGAAGTGCGCGTCGTTCGAGGTATGAGAAACCGGGGAGGAAGATTGCTCGAGGAGAAGGCCGGAAGTTGGGTTCTGGTGAGCCCTGATTCCGGATGGCCAAGAACACCTAAGCTAGCGGAGCCGGAGGGAAGCACCTAGACCGGAAGATGGGTTGGGTGAGCCCTATTCGGATGTCGAGATCACCCACGACAGAATGGCAGAAGGACCGGACGACCGAACTGGAGAAGAGAGCACGGACCAAAAGGCAACTGGGTTGACTTTTGGCTCTGGGGCGCCCGGAACTGTCCGGGGCGCCTGGAGCTGTCCGGGGCGCCCGGAACTATCTGGGGCACCTGGAAGTGACTTTTTCCCAGGATCGAGCTTTGACTCGATCCAACCATTGGGGGATAAATTTTATCCCCCCCAGGGCGCCCGGAACCCATCATTCTATTTCCAAACACTTGTATGCTTTAGTTGTAGTTAAGCTTCTGTTTTCTGTGCCTAAAACGCTGTAAGAGGCTTCTCCGCCTGAAGGAGTTTTTGAGCTTAATCTTCCTTGGATTAACAACCACATCGGTTGTAACCAAGTAAACATCTGGTGCCTCGTTTTTTCTTTTATGCTTTTATTTATCTGCTTAATTCATTTTACAAGTGTTAGCTTAATCGTTCGAGGAAGGGTTGTTTGTTTTTAATTGACAGGTTATTTACCAACCCTTCTAGCCGACCCAACGGTCCTACAGCGTCAACTCCTCTGATTGGGAGAGTAGCTCTACCTCTTTGGCTTTCAGTTCAGAAGCTGTCGCTTGGCGACGATCCACCTCAGAAGCCAGGGAAGACTCACTTGTCTTCAAAGCCGCCTCTAGCTGTTGAAGTTTATCGAAGGCAGCATGGGAAATGGTCCGAGCAGAGGCCGCCGACTCCCCGATGGCACGCAAATAGGCATCCAAGCTTCCCAAAGAAGGCTCGGGAGGAGCTGATGAAGCCGCAGGGTGCTCCAGTTTGAAGACGTGCCTTGAGCACCGCATTCTCTCGCTGAAGCTCGGCCACATGTTGCACGGCGCTCAGACTCGCGGAGCAGGTCTGTAAATAGCTGGAAGAAGAGAAAAGGGGTTACAGAGACACACGGACACCAGGAAAAAGAAGAGAAAAAGCTTACGGCCACCAGAGAACGAGCAATTTGATCAAACTCCCCCATAGGGGAATGGCTCTCCCAGAACTGGTCACTGGCCGATTGCCAGGAGATGGCCAGGTCCCCATGAAAGTTGACCCTACCAAAGATAAGCGACGAATCGGCAGTGGGCGTGTAGGCCGGATCAGTCTCCGAAGGGAGCCGCCATGACGCCTCAAAGGCTGGGTCTGTAGAGGGCAGGTTCGGAAGCGGCATGGCTGGGCTCGAAGGCGCCATTAGAGGAGACGCGGAGGGCATCGGTAGGCCCAGGAGCTGGTCGCCAGAGGATGAAGGCGGGGCAGGGAACATACTCTGGATTGGCGCAGAAGCAGTTTGGTCCACCGATGGGTCTGCCACCTCCGGATCAGAGGCCTTCTCCTGGACCAAGCTTGCCTCTTGGACCGAGCTCGTATCCGAGGATCGGGGGGGGGGGGAGAAAAGCTCACTACACGCTGGCGGCGAGAAGGTGGAGGAGAAGTTGCGGTGGCTGGGGCTGTTCTCTTGCCCTTGCGCGTAAGGCGCAGCTTCATAGTTGGCGGGAGAGAAGACACTGGCTCTGCGGGCGATGGCTCGGCCGCAGGTTGATCAGCGATGCGGGGTAGGGCTGAGTCTGCAAGGCTGAGAGCTGGTGGCTCAATAAGTAGCGGGGCGTCCTCCGCATCAGAAGCCCGGGGTTCTGAAAGCGGCGAGCCGGAAGCGACGGCTGGATCAGAAGGTAGACCTTGCGTCAGCTCCTCGTTCAGAGCTTGCAGAACGGTCACCGCAGGTGTCTCTTTGCTAGCAAAGGAACGGAGGATTGCAGCCACTGCAAAAATAAGGAGAAAAAGCACCTCAGTTAGCGAAGAGCGGTATACAAAAAGATAACAACTTACCAAAAGGAGCCCCAATTTCTGTGGAGACAGGACTAAGACCAAAAGCGTGCAGAATGCCTTCCAGCATCAGCACAGACAGGCGAACAACAACACCTCTTAGCTTGTCCGCAGCTGCGGAGCAGGCAGGTTCGTGGACATGCGAAGGGAAGTCCGAAGCGAGGAGAGCACGCCATTGGGAAGGTCCGGCTAAGGGGGCAGGGGGTTTAAGGAAGAAAAAGCGAGACCTCCAGCCTTTGTTGGAAGAAGGGAGGTCATCAAAAAACTTAAGGCCCGGCTTGGCCTGAACGTTGAATACCCCCGCCTCCGCTCGCCGGAAGGAGTAGAAGTGATGGAACAGTCTAGCAGTCAAGGGGATTCGATAAATGCGGCACAAGATGATGGTTCCGCAAACTGCGCGGAATACATTGGGGGCAAACTGAGAGATACCAATCCTGCAATACTGACTCAACTCGGAGAGAAAAAGATGTAGCGGGAAGCGAAGACCACCTACGACCTGATCCTTAAAGACAGTTATAAACCCTTCAGGGGGAGAAGAAGGATGTTCGTCTGTTGTGGGAAGGCGAAACTCATATGTCGGGCCTACCCCCAGGTTGGATTGCAGTGCAAACAGGTCATGGTGGTCTAAATCAGAAATGTAATGTGAATACCAGAGGGGGTCCTTACCATCCATGGCTGTGAGGAGCAAGCGGGTGAGGGGGACGAAGACAAGAAGGGTCACAGGTCGGGCTCAAGCAGGGAGACGAGGAGCTGCACTGCTAGAAACAGCTGCGAATGAAGGGAGGAGTATGGCGAAGCGTCGGGGTAAGGAAAGCGGACTGCCTTTAGGGTTTATAAAGCCCATTCATTCCTAGGAAACATCGAGAGTTGAGCCGCATATCTTTTTGGGGCAACGCGCCTCAACGCCGTCGGATGGGAAATAAGCGCCGAAGGGTGCAAAAGGGGGTCAGATGCTGGCGTCACGGGGCGTGCGCAATAAAGGCGCCGGACAGGTGTCATCGCGAGAAGGAACACATTAAAGGTCGACAAGGCAAGGTAATCATGAAGGGGCGTGGCCTCAATAAAAAAAAAAAAAAAAGCATTCTTCGTGAAAGGCTCGAGGCTAGGCGGGAAGTTTCATGAAGCTGCAGAAGCCAAGCAATTCAAAAGGATCGCAGGTAAGACGGGGCAGCGGAAGTGATTGCCAGACCAGAAAAGCAGCAAGCAGGTCTGCGGGGATGTTCCTCAACCGAGCAAGTAGCTCCTCATAGGTAGCCCTGATCCACGCAGCTGACCAGGCGCGTCGCGAGAACTGCGGAATCATCATAAGATGCTAGGGCGCTGTGGCCCAAGGGTGGAGTAAGGTTTTTACGCTCCCTCTCTTATTCTTAATTCTATACCATACGTGATGCAATTGCAGGAAGAAACGCGACGCAAATGAGTAAGCCCAAAGCTAGCAATAGCGACCGGATTAACTAAAGCAATAAGGCCGGCGCAGGCGGGACGGATGGAGGCGAAGAAGAGCGATGCATTTATGCCTTTGCCGTTTGGGAGTATTCTTACTGGTCTCGGACCAGCGCCATCGCCACTGGTCTCGGACCGGAGTAGCCCCAGACTCTCGCCTCAGTGCGAGTTATAAGTGAGCTCTGCTCTCACGCCCAACGACCTTTCAGGTCGGTAGTCCCAGACTCTCGCCTCAGTGCGAGTTATAAGTGAGCTCTGCTCTCACGCCCAACGACCTTTCAGGTCGGCTCCCATGCGAGATTTAAAAGTGAGCCTCGTGCTCACGCCCAACGACCTTTCAGGTCGGTAGTCCCAGACTCTCGCCTCAGTGCGAGTTATAAGTGAGCTCTGCTCTCACGCCCAACGACCTTTCAGGTCGGCTCCCATGCGAGAATTAAAAGTGAGCCTCGTGCTCACGCCCAACGACCTTTCAGGTCGGTAGTCCCAGACTCTCGCCTCAGTGCGAGTTATAAATGAGCTCTGCTCTCACACGACCTTTCGGTCGGCTCCCATCTTAAAAGTGAGCTGCTCGTGCGCCCAACGACCTTCCGGTCAGGGTCCGAACTCTCGCCTCGGTCACGAGTTATAAGTGAGCTCTGCTCTCACGCCCAACGACCGTCCCATCTGAGATTTAAAAGTGAGCCTCGTGCTCACGTCCAACGACCTTTTAGGTCGGTAGACTCTCGCCTCGGTCACGAGTTATAAGTGAGCTCTGCTCTCACGCCCAACGACCTTCAGGTCGGCTCCCATGCGAGATTTAAAAGTGAGCCTCGTGCTCACGCCCAACGACCTCTTAGGTCGGTAGTCCCCCGCCCGGTCGCGAGTTATAAGTGAGCTCTGCTCTCACGCCCAACGACCTTTCAGGTCGGCTCCCATGCGAGAATTAAAAGTGAGCCTCGTGCTCACGCCCAACGACCTTTCAGGCCGGTAGTCCCAGACTCTCGCCCCAGTGCTAGTTATAAGTGAGCTCTGCTCTCACGCCCAACGACCTTTCAGGTCGGCTCCCATGCGAGAATTAAAAGTGAGCCTCGTGCTCACGCCCAACGACCTTTCAGGTCGGTAGTCCCAGACTCTCGCCTCAGTGCGAGTTATAAGTGAGCTCTGCTCTCACGCCCAACGACCTTTCAGGTCGGCTCCCATGCGAGATTTAAAAGTGAGCCTCGTGCTCACGCCCAACGACCTTTCAGGTCGGTAGTCCCAGACTCTCGCCTCAGTGCGAGTTATAAGTGAGCTCTGCTCTCACGCCCAACGACCTTTCAGGTCGGCTCCCATGCGAGATTCAAAAGTGAGCTCTGTCCTCACGCCCAACGACCTTTCAGGTCGGCCCCCCACGCGGGGATCAAAAAGAAACTCCTCTGCGAAAATCATATTCGAGCTCGGTGCCTATACCAGACTACTTTGCTGAGGGATGTGCCTCACATTGAGCGGAGCATTTTCTATAATCAGGTCAGCTACGTCTGGCTTTATTTTACGCAAATTGCAAATATGCAAAAAACACGCAGGGCAAAGGATGCGGGACGTCATCTACCCTACTCAGAGAGCGTCAGTATTAACTACGAAATCAGGTTTTGCGCGTTCATTACAGTTTTAGATCTTAAGCTTTATATCAGTTTTACTTTCCAAAATTCATACATGAAGAGGAATCATGAAACAATTCTGGGCTCTTACATATGGGCCAGTTTTTAAGAAAATACTTGCTAGATGAAAATTTAGCAGGAGAAACTTGGCCAAAAGGGGACGGATGTACAAGCGTTGCAGCATAATCCAATAAGAAGGCGATATAGCCAAGGCCACAAGCAGAAACGCCGTATGGCAAAGGAGCCACTGAGACAATTATTCCCCAGGCTGGCTTTGACTCGGGGAAGGAATTGGCCCTGGGGAATGAACACTTCCGCGTGAAGACCTGTCGGGAGATTCAGGGGCGTTCACAGCTCGAGCCAGCTCCTCGCGTAAAGATCTGATGACCGCTTGCTGCTGTGTGATAGTGGGTTGCTTATCCTCGAGGCCCGCGCGGAGGAGGGAGAGCTCCTGTTCATGCTCTCGACGCAACTGTTCCTGGCAACCAAGTTGACGCTGCAAGCTAGCCTGGCACTGCTCCTTCCTCGTCTTCTCCACATCCACGCAGTACTTTGCAAGACGATACTGGTCTTCCATGGAACGCAGAGCCGCTACCTGGCGATCTAGATCCTGAGACACGCGATTTAGCTCGCGCTCTCTCGAGACAAGTAGTGTGGTGAGTTCGTTTATCTGCGTTTGGGAGGGCGGTTGATCAACTTCCTGAGAAGAGGGAGGAGAATGCATCGTGTGGGGAAAGCGGATGGCGGAACGCGGGTAAGACAGCATAAAAAAGAGGGGATAGCATGGAGAAGCGACCTTAAGGCTCCTTATAAAGAGGAGTAGCAGCTAAGTCAAAGCAACTGCGTGGGCGAGGCGCCCCAAGCGACTGGCGACGCAATAAAGGAGGCATGGTATCCCAGGCGACACGACACAAAGGTTGATGTGAAAGCCCAAGCGACGCGACACAAAAGTTGGTGCGTGACGCAGGAAGCAGAAGCGTGCAGAGATATGCTGAGGTCACAGAGATGTGCTGAGGCAGGAGCACGGAGATGTGCTGAGGTCTCAGAGATATGCTGACGTCGCAGAGAGTTGCGAAGGTCTAGTCAGTCTGACTGTCATCCTCCTTCGACTAGACTTGTGAGGGAGGCTTGTGATACGGTTGGTAATGGAGGGGCCCATGAGGAAAGGGTTGGAAGAGTCAAGGCCATGTGGCGGTCAAAAGTCAAGAGGACGTGATGGTCAATAGTCAAGGTGACGTGGCAGTCAATGGTTAGGCTGACGGGGCGGTTAAAGGCAAGCAGGTGTGATAGTCAGAGGTCAGGCAGGCTGGTCGATCAAGGGGACAAAGCAGTCGGAAGGCGAGGGAAGACGTCAGGCGGAACACAGGTCACGGGTCGGCATCGGCAGGGCTGAGCAGAAGCAGACCGAGCTACAGACCTGCGCTTGAGGGCCAGGAAGTACAAAGCGCAGGATGCAAGTCGGGATCGGCAGAGCTAAGCAGAGGCCAAGAACTGGAAGTATAGGCCAATGGGTCGGAAGCGGCAGAGCTGATCGGAAGCAGCCCGATCTACAGACCTGCGGTTGAGGGCCAGGAAGTACAAAGCGCTGGATGCAAGTTGAAGATCAGCGTAGCTGTGTCTAGACAGTTAGGGCTGCAGGTCTGCGAGTTGGAGGCCCGGAAATGCGAACCACAGATGCAGGCTGGTGCGGGGACACAATGGATCGGAGGAGCTAAGTAATACGGGTGCGGAGAATCTCAATGGTCCGTCGAGGAGAGTCATTACATATCAACACTGCGGACGAAAGCGGAGATTCCTAAAACGAAGAGATGCCCTCATAACCAGTAGTGGTCTGCCAGCTGTCCCCCACTACAAGACAAAATCCATGTACGAAGGCGGATGTTCCAAAACGAAAAGATGCTTGCCCAATAAATGGCAGTACGACAGGTGTCCGGGAGGAGGCGAAAAGCCCAGCGTCTAACGTTTTTTCTGACAGGGTGGCAGGTTCCAAAAGGAGGGGGCATAAAAGGCGAGAAATCCCTCGTATGCAGGTACGCGCACACACTCCCTCGTCACTTTTTTCCTCAACTGTTTTTCCTTCTGCTTCTCTCTGTTTTTTCTGGGGAAAAAGGACCTGACTTGAGCGTCGGAGGGCCTGATCCGGGGACTTTTTCCCTGGGTTTCGATCTCTAACGTGAAGGGGGGATCGTCTGAGTGTGCGCAGGGTCCTGCAGCAGCGTCAGCCACCCGTGGGAGCTGAGTCATCTTCTACGACCTTCCGTCAACCATCGGGACACCTCGACCGGCCTCCGTCCGACTCAGCCTCCGGACGGGATCAACTATGAAAACGAGAAGGTTTATACTAAGGTTTTCATAATATCCAAGCCACGCAATATTGAATTACTGAGCAAAACATTGAATTGTCTACCAACTTCAGTAACAGCTTCTTCAATTTTTTAACTACTTAATAGATTCAGATTCAGGAAAATGAGACATGATACCAACAAGAATCAGTAAGTGAAATCTTCTGATTAATGCTAGAAATAGGGAAAAGATAGTGATTCTTACATGGGTCCGTAAGTCAATTAAAGACTCAAACAATCTTAGCTAATCTGGTTAACTTCTAAATGCTATAGTTTTATCTGAATATACCACACAAATTAAATACAAACTGCAAACAAACTAGAGCAAAGATTGCCCAGCTTTGTTCCACAAGTATTATCGGCGCACCAGTGCTTCAGCTCATGTATCCACTGTAGTACAAAACTGAATCAAGAAATCAGTAAAAATTACGCTTCTTGGAAAATTTTAAACGCTTGAGATGAAGTAGCAGCAAAGGTGACGCAGGATGAACATAGGAGGATCTAATTTTCGGAGGGAACTTTTAATTCGGGACTTAGAATTAGGCTGAAATATGTGATTAGTGAACAACATTAATTAAACACAAACCACTTCATACTTTCGCATTAGAGATGGAGGATTTATCCTACAATTCAGCAAAGCAAAACAGAATTCTACAAGTTCTTAAACCAATCCTAGAAGGAGATCAGGTTACAAAGGCATCACAGCAGGAAGCATGGATCGGACATTGACTGCTATTTTTACTGAAGCATGGGAATGCAAGAACCCTGGAATGCTGATAAGAACTAGCTAACTGGCCTCATTAACTACTTGCGTTTAGTCTTTTTTCTATAGGAGATGATTGACATGAATGATGAGTAGCTTGATAAGATTTTAGTTGGCATTTCTAAGATTTGTAATTGTGCTCTGCCTTATGACTGCGACAGCAGCACATCAAAGAGTCTTTTTGTTTTTTTTTTAATTATTTTTATGAACGTAAACGTAAGTCAATAGTCATTTTACAAATTGTCAAATCTAACCAGACACCAACTCGATCCGCTCACTAGATTTCCTATTAGATCACACATTCAAAGATCGATGGGCAGAAAAAAAACAGAGTCGCCTTCGAATCCTCTCGTGCGTATCTCTAACGACCCCTACAGGCCAAGAAGTCGCCGGAGGCCAGCAGTCGCACCGGCGTCAACACCATCACCGCCGCCACTAGCCAAATCGACATCTCTCAGACCATCGCTCTTGGGTTTCACGAGAACGAACCCAGGCAACGGCAGGCTGCTCGGCGGCGGGGACTTTGAATAAATCGAGTAGCCGGCGAAATCTAAGCAGAGCCGGAGAGGACGGCGGTCCCGCGGCGGAGCAATGGCAGCGGCCTTCGCCTTCGGGTTCTTCGTCGGAGTCACCGACTGCGATCGCGGCTTCCGCTTCCTCTGCCGCTGATCTCGTTTGCCTGGCGACGGCAGAGGATTCCTATGAAGGAGAGGCAGCAGGGGCGGCGGCCGGATGAGATTTAACTGAGTTCGATCCATGAACAAACAAACTGACAGTGAACGAGAAAGAGCTTCGAAGCAGTACACAACGGCAAAAATGAAGATGGACTTCTGCTTCAGAAAAATTAAAAATTCACCAGGAACTGGTAAGGAATTCTACGACGAGGAAGAAAGAGAGTGTATTGGGGAAGTGATGGAGGTGGAGAGGGATTTATATACAGGAAGAGGCAACGGATATATGTTTGTGGAGGTCTCTTTAATAATGGCGGAGATGTCGACGTGTAGTCGATGGCCGACAATCGCTGCAGAAGGCAACTGGGCGACGGGGACAAGGCCCGAGAAATGAAAGATCTGTTGGTGGGCGGCGACCGGCCAGTTGACGAAGGCCGTTGGATGCGAACTAACCGTTAGAATCATCGGCGCCGTCCATCCGCGTGCCGTCGCGGTGGAGCTAACACGTAACACGTGGATCGTATATTTTGTTTATGGTTTAAACTTAAAGACAGATCCAGCGGCGACCAAGATGGTAAAGATAAAGATCTGACGATGAGACTGAAGGATTACGTTCCATAAAATCCACTTATTAAATATAAAGGGAAATTTACTAAGCCACGTTATCAAAATTTCGGAATATTCAAATCTTGATAAATTTTAAAATTAATAAATTAAATACAAAATATCTATTTCATCTGATGACACTTATCTGAGGTGTTCTGTATAGTCCGATTACATTAAAAAAAAAAAAAAATCATGGAGTTAAATTATAATTGACGATCAAGTAGATGAAAGAATTTTGTTTTCCTTATCCTATTATATCAAAGTTATTTATATGGGGATTGATCATGTCCGAGTACTGAGTCGATAGACGCTGAGGACGTGACGCTCCTGTTGACTGATCGAAGACCCCAAAGGCGTAGATCTCTTACCGCCGTGAACCTGCAAACACAGTGCCGAGCCGAGGAGGGGTTCCCCGGCGATGGCCCAAAGGCGCGTGCACGCTCCCCGAGATGTGCACGCCCCTCGAAGCATATCTGGAATGAGTGTGTCAGGAAAGCGTGTCTGACACCATACCTCAATAGTACGAGCATATCCCTGATGTGACAGTGGAAGTTTCCACCGTACGATTCTATGTTCGACCAAGCCGCTGGCCATGCTTCTTGTCGGCGACACTGGTTCCTAGGAAGATCTCGCCACCTGCTCCCTCTGTCTTTTACCAGGTCGAGAGGAGGAACCGCTCAACTAGCGCTTTTCCCGGGCCAAGCGGAGGAACCGAGGAACCACTCGGCTAGCGCCTTTCCGGGGCCGAGCGGAGGAACCACTCGGCTAGTACCTTTCCCGTGCCGAGTGGAGGCCCGTCGGTTGACGACCTTCAGGCGGATGCCCGCTGGGCCAAATGCCATGGCTACTGTTGGCCGAGCGGGATGACCGCTCAGGCTATGTTTCTTCTTGCTTTGCCTTATGAGTGTTGGAAACTCGACATCAGCCCGGGTCGAACGTCTGTCGGGTGTTGACTACTTTGACCTTCTGCCAGGCGGACCCCCTCCTCTTACCACCGGATCACATGTCTTCCCTTCAAGTCTAGTCGAAGGAGGCTGAAAGTCCGACTGACTGGACAAATAGTCAGGCGAGTGGTTGGCGAGTCAGCCTATTGAATGAGTGGGACCCCGCTCAGTCTCCATAGGATTGATCTTTCTCCTTAGGTCGGTGATTCGTGTCTCTGCACTTGGCTATTTTGGATACTTTTCCTCGATTCCTGCGCCCTAGATCGGACGGCCCCAATCGGCCGCGTCCATCTTTATAAAGCCTCAACATCGCCGCTTCTTCCTCTGCGCTCTCCTTCTGCCTTTTGACCGTTTGCTCCGGCGACGTTGCCTGCTCCCAGTGCTCCGGCGACTTCCCGCTTCTTCCAGCGGCTTTTCCTTTCCCTGCAAGCTCTAATTCCTGGTCTTTCGTCTGCCTTTTTCGTCCTCTAGCGTTTTCTGGCGTCCCGCTGTCTTGCCCGGTGAAATTTCGTCGTATTTTCGACGATCCTCTGAACGAACTCCTCTGTTTCTTCGTTTTCCGCCCATGGCCAGTTCTTCCCAGCGGGTCGACCTCGCCCCTGGTAGCGTGTCGACCTCGCCCCTGGTCCCTGGTATACCACCATGAAGACCAGGTTTGATGCGAGCGACATGACACATTTCAAAAACGCCTTTAACCTTCCGTCCGACCATGAGCTTGTCCTAGCCGGCCCGTCCGATTTGCCACACGACCCGCCGACCTACACCATTTGCTTCTTTCGGGACCAATTCGTAGTCGGCCTCCGGTTTCCCCTTCATCCGTTCATAACTGAAGTTTGTAACTTTTTTGCATCCTGCTCGCCCAGCTTGTCCCCAATTCCTTCCGCTTGTTATGTGGGGTAGTCGTGTTATTCAAAGTACACAATATCCCACTGACCCCTCGGGTCTTCCATTACTTCTACTACTCCAAACAGTCCAAGCTGGGCACCTACATATTCCAATCCCGCATCGGCTTGGTCTTCTTCGATAGAATGTCCTCCTCCAACAAGCACTGGAAGGAGTATTTCTTCTACATTAGACTCCCCGATCGGCCAAGCTCCCGTACTCAATGGCAGACCACTCTGCCACCTCAGCCCGAGTTGAAGAGATACAAGACTCAGCCAGATTACCTCTATGCAGCCAACATGCTGGTCGGGCTGAAATTCGATATTCACAAATTGCTTCCAGAGGGCGTAATGTACATCTTCAGGCTATGTCCGAGTCGAATGCACCTCCCGAGCAGCCTAGGTATAGAATTTCTTAGACCTTCTTCCTTTGAGTCTAATTGATTCTGTTTTTCTTTTGCAGCTGACACTATGATGCGCGCCCGAGTTGTCGGCATAATGAAGGCCAAGCAGGCCAAGATCGAGGCGGCTGCATGTTGCCAAGGAGATGGAGCGGCTAGGTTTGACCCCGGTCGGCTAGCAAGAGGGTACGGCTGGGGAAACTGCAACTGCTGAAGAAAATACAACTGCGGGCGATGGGACCACCGAACAGACTCCCAGCGTGGGAGCGATAACCGAACCTGGCTTGGTTCACGGCGTGCTGCCCGTCATTTCTGTTGAGGGATCGGGATCCTCGGGTGACGAAGTTCCGCTCTCCTGCAGGAGGCGCCGAACAGAGGCGCCATCCCGATCCGCTACTTCAGTCATTCAAGCCTCTATGGAGGGAGGCGTCCCGTCCCCGGGCCCCGTGACAGTGGAGGCTACTTCCTCCGATCGGACTCCATTGGTGGCTGAGCTACCGGAGCCGCTCGCCGTTCAGCCGCTCTCCTCCCTTCCCCCGGCCGAGCGGAAGATAACCCGCTCAGCCATTCATCCTGTTCGTCCAGCCCAATCCTCCGGTCCGTCTGCCTTTGCCCAATCGGCGCCAGACGGAAGACGATTCGTCACCGCCAACCTTCATCTGTCGACCGAGGATCTTCGCTATCCGGGCGACCAGGCTGAATCTCCCCAACATCAAGTCTACATCCGGGGTTGGCTCGGCCGCATCTGGGAGGAGGCGAGGGCGCGAGCGGCCATGAAGTCCCCAGGCGAGCTAGCCGATAGTCATCTGAAGATGTCCACTGGAGTAAGTTTTCTTAGCTATCACTTCATAAATTATCTTCGATCGGCGCTAATGTTTGTTTGCAGTACTGGGTGGAGAGCATCGTCATGTGCCAGTAGTTGGGACAGGTGGAGGATGAGCTGAAGAAGCTCAAAATTTCTGGAGAAGGCTCTTCCTCCTGGGGGCCACCATCCGCTCGGCTGAAGGCCAAGCTGGAGAGGGCCCAGCAACTTCTGATGGAGGAGCAACAGAAATTGGCCGAGCAAGCCAGTAGGCTGAGTCAGATCGAGGCTCAGTTGAAGACATACGATCGGAAACTCGATCTGGCCACCACAAGGAAACAGCGCGTCATCGCCGATCTGGAAGAAAAGAATAAAGCAGCCCGACAGTTGGCCGAAGATCTGAAGAAGGCCAAGGACTCTCTATCTGTCGAGCGAGAGAACCGGTCAGCCAAGGAGGCTGAACTTCAAGGCCAAATGAAATGTCTCGAGGAAGAATTAGAGGCTTCGCGCACCGCTTTGAAGACTTATCAGGAGGCCGAGCCAAGTCGCTTCGCGGTCTTGAAACAACAGTACGTCCGCTCGGACCAGTTCATGGGGAAGGAGGCCGATCGGATCGCCTGATCGTTTGAGTTGGCGATCGAGGCGACGCTCAGCCAACTGAAGACAAACGGGCATGTCTCCGAGGCCCTATCTGATAAAGACGTGAATTGCGTCCAATTGCTCGAATCCATCCTCGACGAGGTCTTTGAATACATCGAGTGAGCAAGGGGTCAGTAGAGTCCTGTGCAAGTCTTAACTGTAATCCTGCCACTCGGCAGCGCTTATTAATGAAATCATTTTGCGCCCTCTTCATATATATTGTTTTCTTGCCAAGTATTTGGATGCGTAGTCCCGCTTAGCTGTGGCGCCCATGCCGTTATTGAAGTATTCACTTAGGATCATACCTCCGGGGTTTATAGTCGCCGCTCGACTTCAATTTTAACGTATACGTTAGATGATTTTCTAAGGTCGGGTTTAACATCGCCACTTGACAGTCTTCCGAGCGGGATATTTATAGTCGTAGCGTCGACTCTGGGATTTAATGTCGCCGCTCGACGGTCTTCCGAGCGGGATATTTATAGTCGTCGCTTTGACTCTGGGGTTTAACGTCGTCGCTCGACGATCTTCAGTGCGGGGTATTTATGGTCGCTGCTCCGACCCTGGGGTTTAACGTCGTCGCTCGACGGTCTTCAATGCGAGGTATTTAAGGTCGCTACTCCAACCTTGGGGTTTAACGTCGCCGCTTGACGGTTTTCCGAGCGGGATATTTATAGTCGCCACGTCGACTCTGAGGTTTAACGTCGCCGCTCGACGGTCTTCTGAGCGGGATATTTATAGTCATTGTGTCGACTTTGGGGTTTAACGTCGTCGCTCGACGGTCTTCGGTGCGGGGTATTTAAGGTCGTCGCTCCAACCCTGGGGTTTAACGTCGCCGCTCGATGGTCTTCCGAGTGGGATATTTATAGTTGTCGCGTTGACTCTGGGTTTAACGTCGCCGCTCGACGGTCTTTCGAGCGGGATATTTATAGTCGCCGCGTCGACTCTGGGGTTTAACGTCGCCGCTCGACGGTCTTCCGAGCGGGATATTTATAGTCGCTGCTTCGACTCTGGGGTTTAGCGTCGTCGCTCGACGGTCTTCAGTGCGGGATATTTATAGTTGTCGCGTCGACTCTGGGGTTTAACGTCGCCGCTCGACGGTCTTTCGAGCGGGATATTTATAGTCATCGCGTCGACTCTAGGGTTTAATGTCGCCGCTCGACGGTCTTCCGAGCGGGATATTTATAGTCGCCGCGTCGACTCTAGGGTTTAATGTCACCGCTCGACGGTCTTCAGTGCGGGGTATTTAAGGTCGCCGCTCCGACCCTGGGGTTTAACGTCGCTGCTCGACGGTTTTCTGAGCGGGATATTTATAGTCGCCGTGTCGACTCTGGGGCTTAACGTCGCCGCTCGACGGTCTTCCGAGCGGGATATTTATAGTCGACGCTTCGACTCTGGGGCTTAACGTCGTCGCTCGATGGTCTTCTGAGCAGGATATTTATAATCGCCACTTCGACTCTGGGTTTAACGTCGCCGCTCGACGGTCTTCCGAGCGGGATATTTATAGTCTCCGCTTCGACTATGGGGTTTAACGTCGCTGCTGGACGGTTTTCAGTGCAGGGTATTTAAGGTCGCCGCTCCGACCCTGGGGTTTAATGTCGCCGCTCGACGATCTTCTGAGCGGGATATTTATAATCGCCGCTTCGGCTCCGGGGTTTAACGTCGCCGCTCGACGGTCTTCCGAGCAGGATATTTATAGTCGCCGCTTCGACTCTGGGGTTTAACGTCGCCGCTCGACGGTCTTCGACTTTAAGCTTGTCGTTTGACAGTAATTTTGACAACCTTTGCCTTTGATTCAATTCTGCAATTTTGAAAGGGACAAGAACATTGATTACATCATCGCACCTTTTAGCCAGCTCGGTACGGCTGGAAATGGTTCGCGCTCCAAGGGCGTTCGAGCCGCCGCCCATCCTCGTCCTCCAGGTAATAAGCGCTCGAGCGAAGCTTCTCCACGACTTTGAAAGGTCCGGACCAGGGAGCCTCCATCTTGGTGACGTCGCCGACCGGCTTCACCTTCTTCCATACGAGATCGCCCACCAGAAAGGATCTAGGTATCACTCGTTGATTGTAGTTCTGACGCATCCTTTGTCGGTAGGAAAATCGAATGGCAGCCCTGGCGCGTGCTTCGTCGACCAAGTCCAACTCCAGCTGTCTCCGTTCGGCGTTGTCCTCATCATATCGCTGCACCCGATCGGACTCTACCCCCACCTCGACCTAGAGCTGTCAAACGGGCCAACCCGTGGCGGGGCGGGTCGGCCCGTGGAGGGCTAACCATTTGGCGAGGCGGGGCAGGCCAACCCGCCAACTTGGCGGGTTGGAAAATTTCCAACCCAACCCATTCTAAGGCGGGTTGTGGGTTTGGTGGGCCAACCCGCGGACCCATCAAAATTTTTTAAAAAAATTAAAAAATATTTCATATCTTCAACATTTTACTTCGAAAAAGTTTTCTACAATTAAATGTATACACAAACATGTATTTTAAATATAAATGGACACAAACGAGTACTTATGTTGGATGAAAAGTACTATTTTTATTTCAAAATTATAACAAAGAAAGATAATAAATTGATCTAAAACTTAGCTTATATGTGTTTTTCAACCCGCGGGCCAACCCAAGCCCGAGCGGGCCGACTCGCACGGGTCGCGGGCCTAGGCGGGTTGGCCCACGGCGGACTTGGGTTGATAAAATTTCAACCCAACCCACTTAAATTGTTTGGCGTGGCGGGCCAACCCGACGGGCCCAACCCAAATTGACGGCTCTACCTCGACCAGGACGACTGCCTCTCGTCTATATACCAAGTGAAACAGGGTTACTCCTATTCCCTCCTTTGGAGTCGTGCGAATTGCCCATAGGACTCCCGGGAGCTCGTCTACCCAGCTGCCTCCTATATGGTCGAGCCGAACTCGAAGGATCTGTAAGATCTCCTGATTGGCGACTTCCGCTTGTCCGTTGCTCTAGGGATATGCTAGGAGGTGAAGGCCTGATGGATGTCGTACCCTCTACACCATTCTCTGAGTTGCTGGCCAACAAACTGTCTTTCGTTGTCCGAGACGAGCCGACGTGGGATGCCGAACCGATAGATGATGTGCTGCCAAATGAACTTTCTGACCATCTGCTCAGTTATCCTTGCCAGCGGCTCGGCCTCGACCCACTTGGAGAAGTAATCGATTGCCACAAGCAGGAATTTTCACTGTCCGATCGCCATTGGGAACGGTCCTACGATGTCAATTCCCCACTGATCGAATGGGCAAGACACCACGGACGACTTCATCTCTTCCGTAGGATGGTGAGAAGAGTTATGGTACCTTTGGCAGGATAGACAAGTAGCCACTGTCCGAGCGACATCTTCCTGGAGAGTCGGCCAAAAGTATCCTGCCAACAGAATCTTCCGTGCCAGTGAACGGCCGCCCCGGATGCCCTCCACATGACCCTTGGTACACTTCTTGCAGTATGTAGTCACTGTCCTCCGGTCCGATGCACTTGAGCAGCGGTCGGGAGAAAGCTTTCTTGTATAGTTAAACTCCGATCAGCGTGAACCGACTCGCCCTTTTTCTCAGCCGATGGGCCTCTTCCCGGTCGGGAGGCGTCTCTCCGGACTACAGAAACTCTATCAGCGAGGTCCTCCAGTCACTCGGGAAGGTGAGCCCTTCCATTCGGTCGATGTGTGCCACCAGGGAGACCTGCTTGATCGGCTGTTGGACGACGATCGGCGATATGGAGCTGGCTAGCTTGGCCAGCTCATCCGCCGCTTGGTTTTCCGCCCGGGGTATCTTCTGTATAACCACCTCTCGGAAGTCAGCTCTCAATTTCTCAAAGGCCTCGGCGTAAAGTCTAAGCCTCAGGTTGTTGATCTCGAATGCCCCAGTAAGTTGTTGTGCGACCAGCTGGGAATCTGAGTGAATCAAAACCTTGATAGCTCCTACGTGCCGGGCGGCCTGCAGGCCGACAATGAGCGCCTCGTACTCGGTTTCATTGTTGGTTGCCCAGTACTCCAACCGAACTGACAAATGCATTCGTTCTTCCTGGGGGAGATTAGCAGCACCCCAACTCCACTTCCTTGCCGAGTGAATGATCTGTTCACGTATAGCTTCCAAGTGGCCTCTGGTTCGGGAGTCTGCACCTCAGTAACGAAGTCTGCTAAGGACTGCGCCTTAATGACCGTTCGAGGCTGATACTGGATGTCGAATTCGCTGAGCTCCGTTGTCCACTTGATCTGCCGCCCTGACGCTTCTGGATTGAGGAAGACTCTCCTCAAGGGGCTGTTGGTCATTACAATGATCGTGTGCGAGAGGAAGTACGGGCGGAGCCTCCCTAACGACGAGTACCAGTGCGAAAGCAAGTTTTTTGAGACCAGTATAGCAGGATTCAACATCTTTTAAAATATGACTCAAGAAATACACCGGCTGCTCCTCGCCGTTCGGCCTTACAAGGGTCGAGCCGACCGCGTGCTCTGTCGAAGACAGATAGATCCTGAGAGACTCTCCGACGATTGGCTTGGCTAGTAATGGTAGTGAATTGAGATAGGCTTTGAGCTCTTCGAACGCCCGATCGCACTCCTCCTCCCACTGGAACTTGGTGGCTCGGCGTAAGATCTTGAAGAAAGGTAGACTCCGGTCGGCCGTCTTGGAGATGAATCAGGATAAGGCCGTTATCCGACCGATGAGGCGCTGAACTTCCTTCAAATTCTTTGGGGGTGGCATATCTTGCAATGCTTTTACTTTGTTAGGGTTCGCCTCGATACCCCGCTCGGTAACTATATAGCTCAAAAATTTTCCACTCTTCGCGCCGAACAGACACTTGCCCGGGTTCAGCTTGATCCCGTACGCTCGGAGTGTTCGATAGGTTTCTTTGATGTCTACATGGAGGTCAGTAGCTCGGAGGGATTTAATGAGTATGTCATCGACGTATACCTCCATATTCTGTCCAATCTGTTGTCGGAAGACTTTGTTCATGAGTCGTTGGTACATGGCTCTGACGTTTTCTAAGCCGAACGACATTACGTTGTAGCAATAGGTGTCGTCCGCCGTGATGAAGCTCACTTTCTCCTGATATTCCTGGGTGAGCGGCACCTGATGGTATCCTTGGTATGCATCTAGCATGCATATCAACTCGCACCCAGTGGTCGAGTCCACCATCTGATCAATTCTAGTTAAGGGATAGAAGTCCTTCGGGCACGCTTTGTTCAGGTCCTGAAAGTCGATGCAGACCTTCCACTTGTTGTTCGGCTTGGAGACGAGTACTGCATTCGCTAGCCAGCTCGGGAACTGGACCTCCTGTATGTGGCCAACTTCCAACAGCTTCTCGACCTCCGCTCGGATAATCTGATTCTGCTCGGCATTGAAATCTCTCTTTTTTTGCTTTACTGGTCGGGCGTCTGATCGGACATGAAGCTCATGTCACGCGACGCTAGGGGAGATGTTGGGCAGCTCGTGTGTTGACCACTCGAAGACATCATGGTTCTGCTGGAGGCAGCTGATTAGCTCGGCTTTCTGATTGACTTCCAGATCAGATGCTATGAAAGTCGTCGCCTCTGGTCGGCTAGGATGTATCTGCACTTCCTCCTTTTCTTCATAAACTAAGGTGGGGGGTTTCTCGGTTATAGCGTTTACCTCGATCCGAGGGGCCTTTCGGGCAGACTTAGCCTCCGCCTTTACCATCTCGACATAGCAGCGCCGCGCAGCCAGCTGATCCCCTTTGACTTCTCCAACCCGATCTTCAACCGGGAATTTGATTTTCTGGCAAAATATTGAGACAACTGCTCGAAACTCATTAAGGCTGGTCAGCCCAATATGGCATAAGCGGACGGATCGTCTACAACAATGATGGTAGTCGTCCTTGTTCTTCGAAGCGGCTCTTCTCCGAGGGATATGGACAGCTTTATCTGGCCGATCGGATGGATCTCATTACCGATAAACTCGTACAGCGGGGTCATCATTGGCAGCAGCTCGGTCCGGTCTATCTAGAGTTGGTCGAATGCCTTCTTGAAGATGATGCTGACTGAACTCCCTGTATCAATGAATATGCGGTGGATTGTGTAGTTAGCAATTATCGCTCGGATAATGAGGGTGTCGTCCTGCGGCACTTCGATTCCCTCTAAATCTCTGGGACCGAAGCTGATTTCTAGTCCGCTCGCCCTTTCTTGGCTGCAGCCTACCGCGTGGATTTCCAGACGCCACGCGTACGTCTTGCGGGCTCGGTTGGAGTCACCGCTGGTCGGGCCACCAGCGATGATGTTGATCTCTCCCCGAGCGACATTGTTTCTGTTCTCCTCCTCCAGAGCGGAGTGCCCGACTTGTCAGCGCGAAGTTGGGGCGCTATCATCTTGACGCTGATGCCGCCGCATGAGTGACCACCTGATCTCCCCTCACCGTTCGGTGCTCGGCCGCCTATATCGCAGTTCGAGGGAAGGCGATCGGCGACGATAACCTCTGGGAGTTGGCTAAGCGACTGTGGGGACTTCGCGGTAGTCTCGTGTGTTATGGGTGGCGGATTGATGGAAGGTACAGAACATAGGAGTCCATACCTTTCCCTTGGCCCTTGGCCGTTCGACCGCCACATGTCGGACGGCGTGCGGTCTTGTTTCCTAATGTGGTTGTACCACATCAGCTCGGGGCCCTCTTGGAGGTTGATGGCTGTTTGGTGGCCTCCGCTCGGCTTGCATAGCAAGTTCTGATGGGGCTTCTTTCCTTCAGGCCGCCTGAGCTTCTTCTACGTTGATGTACTCGTTGGCCTTCTTTAGCATATGATCATAATCGCGGGGCGGCTTCCTGACGAGCGAGCGGAAGAAGTCCCCATCAACGAGCCCTTAGGTGAAGGCGTGCATCATTGTTTTGGACGAGACCATGGGGATGTCCATGGCCGCCTGGTTAAAACGCTGAATGTATGTCCGAAGAGTCTCTCTCGGCCCTTGCTTCATAGAGAACAGACTGACGCTGGTCTTCTGATAGCGTCTGCTGCTCACGAAGTGGTGGAGGAAAGCCGTCCTGAAGTCCTTGAAGCTTCGAATCGACCCGTCCGGCAACCTTCGAAACCAACGTTGCGGCGAACCAGATAAGGTGGTGAGGAAGACTCGACATTTAACTCCATCCGTGTACTGATGAAGGGTTTCCACGTTGTCGAACTTGCTGAGGTGGTTGTTTGGGTCAGTCGACCCGTTGTACTCGCCGATCGCCAAGGGTGTGTAATGCCTTGGCAAAGGATTGTTAGCTAGAGCCCTAGAGCCAATCATTTGATGATTGTATTTTGGACTTGTTGTATCATATTCTATATATAAATAAAGGCATTTGGTTTTTGGTTATTATACTTACTTGTATTTGTGCCAAATAAACTAAGTATAATAACGTCCTTGAGTAGACGGTTCACACCTATATCAATCGGTTAGTTGAACCGATAGTGAGATGATATAGGGAACACTACTCTTAATTATTCCTAGTTGAGTATTAACATTCAGGGACAATGTTAATGCAATAAGACTAGCATGTAGGTCAACTCGATGACTTGATCTCACAAGTCATGGATATAGAGATATCAAGTTGACACATGGGTATGCATTGGAGAATGTATACTGAATGACCCGCCATGAGAAAGTATCATGGATCGTTATATGAGTGTCATATAGACCCGACCCCGGGCCGGGTCTGGCCCGGACCCGGCCCGTAACCGGGTCAAGGGGCCGGTTGCCCGTTGACCCGGTTCGCCGGGTCGAACCGGAACCGGCCCGACAAGTTGTCGGGCCGGTTCCGGTTCATTGGGTGTAAAAATCGGCGAATCGCCGGTTAACCGGCGGGTTGAACCGGCGGTTCAGCCGCAATTTTTTTTTTTTTTTTAAATGGCTTGAACCGCCGGTTAACCGACGATTCATAGCCGTTGGAACCGCCGGTTAACCGGCGGTTCGTAGCCGTTGGGAGGGTTTTTTAGGTATTTTTTTTCAACGGTTAGGATCATTTCACCGTTTTTTGATCAATGGCTATGATTTAGTGTCCGTTACTATCAAAACTCTATAAATAGAGAGCTTATTTCATCATTTTTCACACACATCTTCTCTACTCTTAATCTCATTTTCGTATTCTCTAATCTCTACACGCTTTCGTTTTCAATTTTCAATTACAATGGAAGGAGGCCGCGGAGGTGCATCATCTCGAGCTCGGAAGGGAAAGCAAATAATGAATCCGCGGGAGGAGGACCCCAACATTCAATCCACCGATGATGAGATCGAGCATCTTCCGAATCCGACACCCGACACACAAGGAAGTACCGATGCAATTACTTCTAAGGTTCGGGAACTTCCTCCTCTAAAGTCTTCTATTTTTACTAAACATTTTGAGAAGGTCACTCTTGCTCAAGACATTACTCATTGTTGATGTTTGGTTAAAATAGTTTAAGCTAGGCATTAATTGTGATCTAACATAAGTATTGAGTGAGCAGATACAAAGAAAAGACCAAGTATGAAGTTTTGGCAAGGAAAGATCCGGAGGTGTGATCTATTGGCAAAAAGGAGACTTAGCATGACGGAGCCAAAGGTAGCCCTTGAAGGCAAGCGCAAGGATGAGGAGTCGTGGAGACAGAAGCATCCTAGGGGCGTAAGGCTGAGGGAAGGTGCTTGGAGGCTTGAAGTCTAAGCTAAGGAAGTAAATTCAAGTGTATAAAATAATGTAAAACTGAGACGGTACAAAATGCTGTAAATTTCAGAAGTATAAGGTACCAGTCGACTGGTACTTACACCAGTCGACTGGTACCAAGGCACAGAATGGACAGAATGTCGCCAGGGTAACTGGAGGCAAGTACCAGTCGACTGGTAGATGACCGTTATGAAGTGGCGGCTCAAAATCTCGTCAAATCCTTAGTGCCGTTAAAGCCCATCAGTCGACTGATAGGTATACCAGTCGACTGATGTCGGGAAAACTATAAAAGCAATTCTTAAGAGCTTGGAGAGGATCAACTGTTCTAAAACCGAAAAAGTGCTCATCAAGTGATCCTCAAGCCTACAGACACTCATACTCTTCCTTCTGATCCTAACTTTCACTTTGTAAAAGGAAGAGGAGATTGTGTAAGGGTTTCTCCACCTTCGATTGTCATTCGAGAAGGAGAAGTTTATAGTGGAACTTCATTGTGTGGGTGTGTGCGCCTTGGATTAGTCACCTCAAGGAGGTGGAGACCAAGTAAACAAAGGGAGTTAGCATTGAACTTTTGTTTTCATACTTGTTCATTTGTTTCCTTTATCTTCCACTAACAAGTTGTAGGTGAAAAACGAAAGAAAGGCTATTCACCCCCCCTCTAGCCGAACACAAAGATCCTAACAATTGGTATCAGAGCGAGGAACGCATCGGAAGAACTCATCGTCAACCGAAGCATCGAAATGGCGTTTCAAGAGGGATATAGCACCGCTAGACCACCCTTCTTTGATGGCAATGACTTTGCATATTGGAAAGGTAGAATGGAATACTATTTAATGAATGATATTGAGAATTGGTTTAGTGTTGTAGATGGGTTTGAAAAGCCGAAGGATGGATCGGGAGCACCTCTTCCTACCAAGGAGTGGACAAAGGAGATGGCAAAGAAGGCCCAAGCTAATGCAAAAGCCACAACAACCCTACAATGTGGACTTTCAAAGGAGCAACTAAGCAAAGTAGGACCGTTCGATTCCGCCAAGGAGCTTTGGGAGAAACTCATTGAGTTAAATGAAGGATCAAGCGAGTCAAGAAGGGCCAAGAGAGATCTTTTGTTGGGACAACTTCAAACCTTCACTATGAAGACAAATGAAACCGTAAGTCAAATGCACGGTAGATTCAAGGAAATAGTAAATGGTCTTCATGTTATAGGTGAGAAAATTGACAATAGGGACCTAGTAAGGTATGTTCTTCAATCCTTTCCTAGAACCACCTTATGGGCCTCAATGGTTGATGCGTATAAGGTTTCTAGAGACCTTTCTTTAGTTAAACTTGATGAATTATTTTGCGAATTTGAACTTCATGAGCAAGCTAATGCGGTTTCAAAAGAGAAAGGTATGGCTCTTGTTGTAGAGAAGAAGGAAAAGAAAAAGAAGAAGGAAAAGAAGGTGGAATCCTCATCATCCGAATCCGAGCAAGAATCATCGGATAGTGATGATGAAATGTCGGCAAGTGAAGTGGCTCACTATGTCAAAAAGATGATGGGAAGATCAAGAAAATTCACAAGAAAGGATGTGAAGAAGATGTTTCAACCCTCAAAAGGTAAGAGTAGCCAAAGTTCGAACTTTAATACTAATGTCACTTGTTATGGATGTAACAAGAAAGGACACATCAAGCCGAATTGCCCGGAATTAAAGAAGAAAGAAGAAAAGGAGAAGAAGAAAAAGGAGAAAAAGAAGGAAGCCATGATGGCCCAAGCTACATGGGATACACCAAGCATTGACTCATCGGATGAAGATGAGCTATGCCATGTTACTCGACATATGGCCTTTATGGCTTTTGAAGAGGGCAAAGATGAATCAAGTCAAGAGGAGGTGTCAAGTGAAGAGGAGTCATCAAATGAAGAGGAAGCAAGTGATGAATCATCATCAAGTGATGATGATGAGGTAAAAGAATCTCCCAAAGTAGAATTTCTTTACAAAACTATTGCTCATCTCAAAAATGCTTTTGTTAAATCACAATCTAAGGTAAAAACCTTGAAGGGAAAGCTTAAGCTTATTAAAATTGATGCATGTTCATCTAGTGAGTCAAGCATGCTCAAGGAAGAAAACGAAAAATTGAAGAATGATGTGATTGAGTTAAGAGCATGTCTAGTGAAGTTTACAAATGGATCCAAATACTTAGATATGATCATTAGAGACCAAAGAGCCGTTTACAACAAAGCCGGTATAGGATATAGACCTAAAGAAAAGGAAGTTGCATACATGTCTCTAATTAATGGCACTAGAAGTGATAGAAACAATGTTAAGAAGAATGCTAAAGGAAAGGCAAGACAAGCTTGGGTGCCTAAGAAATATTTGAATGATATTTCCGAATCAAGTGCATGGGTACCAAAGAATTGTGTGTTTTATGTTGTCTAGGTAGAAGAGAAAAAGGATGCAAGTATGTGGATTGTGGATAGCGGTTGCTCAAGACATATGACCAGTGATGTGAGCAAGTTCTCCACAATAAACTATATAAAGAAAGGAACGGTATCATTTGGGAATAGTGGGAAGCTCAAGATTATAGGTAAAGGTACAATTGAGGTATCACCCAAAATTATCATTCATAAAGTCTTGTTGGTTAAAAATATGGGATTTAATTTGCTTAGTGTTAGCCAACTATGTGATGCCGGATATAATGTAGAGTTTCACCCAAATAAGTGTATAGTTAAACACAAGAATCTTGAGAATGTGATGCTAGAAGGATTTAGAAAGGCAAATCTCTATTATGTTGATCTTTCATATGCTTCTAACCCCTCTATTAAGTGTTTGATGTCTAAAGAAGAAGAAGGATGGCTATGGCATAGAAGACTTGGACACATCAACATGAAGAACATAGCCAAGGTAGCCAAGATGGAGCTAGTTAAGGGGCTACCAAAAATCAAGTACATCAAGGATAAACTATGTGATGCATGCCAAGAGGGTAAGCAATCAAGGTCATCACATAAAGGTAAAACCTTAACTAGCACTTCATTACCATTAGAATTATTGCATTTGGATCTTTTCGATTGTCATAGAACACCCTCTTTAACGGGTAACAAATATTGTTTGGTAATAGTAGACGACTACTCTAGATATACTTGGGTTCATTTCTTAAAACACAAAGGGGAAACTTTAGACACTATTATAGGGTTTACCAAGAGGGTAGAAAATGAAAAGAACATCAAAATTGATAGAATTAGGAGTGATCATGGTGGAGAGTTCGAGAACTTGAACTTTTCTAAATTTTGTTTGGATAACGGTTATAAACATGAATTTTCTTGCCCAAGAACACCTCAACAAAATGGTGTAGTGGAGAGGAAAAATTGGGTCTTACAAGAAGCGGCTAGGACCATGCTCAATGCATACTCCCTACCTAGCTATTTGTGGGCCGAAGCGGTTAATACCGCATGTTATATCCAAAATCGTGTTTTGATTCATAAGTTTTTAGGGAAAACACCATTTGAATTATGGAATGGCACAATTCCTACAATTCACTATTTTAAGGTCTTTGGTTGTAAGGTTTATATTCTCAATACCAAAGATGACTTAGGAAAATTTGAGCCCAAGTCTAATGAGGGAATTTTAGTTGGATACTCATCCACTAGTAGAGGATATAGAGTATACAACAAAAGGACTCAAATGGTTGAGGAATCATCTAATGTTGAGTTTGATGAGTCTACTAGGACTTACCCTAGAAAATCCTCTATTGACAAGGATATAATTGAAAATAATCAAAACATCACTCAAGAAATGCAAAATCTACAATTAGGGGGTATTGATCTAGGGGGAGAAAGAAATGGCTCGGATGATGAAAGAAACAATGTAAACAATGATACTTCCAAAAATGATGATTCCATTACCCCAAGGACCTTAAGGCACCATCAAGATCATCCTATTAATCAAGTAGTTGGAGATGTGGCACAAGGGGTAAGGACTAGATCCTACTTTAGGGATCATACTAGTCAAATTGCTCTAATATCACAACTTGAACCAAAAACAATTAATGATGCTTTACTTGATACGGATTGGATTTTAGCAATGCAAGAAGAGTTGAACCAATTTGAAAGGAGTGATGTATGGGAGTTGGTTCCAAGACCTAATGGGAGTACAATCGTCACAACAAAATGGATTTTTAGAAATAAGTTGGATGATCAAGGGAGAGTCACTAGAAATAAGGCTAGGTTGGTAGCTAGAGGTTTCAATCAAGTGGAAGGACTTGATTATGATGAAACCTATGCTCCGGTAGCTAGGTTAGAGTCCATCCGAATATTATTAGGATATGCCGCTTACATGGGTTTTAAACTCCACCAAATGGATGTAAAATCGGCTTTCTTAAATGGTTTCATTAAGGAAGAGGTTTATGTAGAGCAACCACCCGGATTCAAAAATATAGATTGCCCAAACCATGTTTATAAGCTTAAGAAAGCATTATATGGGTTAAAACAAGCACCTCGGGCTTGGTATGAGAGACTTTCATCCTTCCTAATCTCCAAGGACTTTAGAAGAGGAACAATTGACCCAACATTATTTCTAAAGTCTAAGGATGGGGAAATTTTTGTTGCACAAGTCTATGTTGATGACATCATTTTTGGCTCAACAAATAATGAACTTCTTCATGATTTTATCAAACACATGGAAAGTGAGTTTGAAATGAGTCTTGTTGGAGAATTGAGTTTCTTTTTGGGATTACAAGTCAAGCAAACTAGCGAAGGAACCCATGTTTACCAAACCAAATTTGCTAAAGAACTTATTAAGAAATTTGGGTTGGAAAATGCTAAAGGAGCATCTACTCCTATGGGGACTAATACCAAGATAGATAGTGATCAAGAAGGGAAATTAGTTGATCCAAAACTATATAGGAGCATGATTGGTAGTTTGCTATACCTAACCGCTAGTAGACCGGATATAATATTTGCCGTAGGAATGTGTGCAAGATACCAATCATGTGCCAAAGAATCACACTTAGTAGCGGTAAAGAGAATTTTGAGATACATCAAGAGTACTCTTAATGTAGGTCTTTGGTATCCTCGGACTAGGAATTTTGAGTTGATTGGGTATACCGATTCCGATTATGCGGGTTGCAAATTAGATAGAAAAAGTACTAGCGGTGGTTGTCAATTTCTTGGACCTTCCCTTGTAAGTTGGAGTAGTAGAAAACAACCTTGTGTGGCCTTATCCACAACCGAAGCCGAGTATGTGGCCATGGGTAGTTGTGTAGCTCAATTGCTTTGGATGATGCATACTTTAGAAGATTATGAGTGTCACTATTCTAAAGTTAAGGTGTTGTGTGATAATATTAGCACCATCAACTTAACCAAAAATCCGGTGCATCACTCTAGGACAAAGCACATTGAGGTGAAACATCATTTTATTAGAGATCATGTGGCAAGGGGAGACATTGAACTACTTTATGTTGAATCTCAATCTAATCTTGCCGATATTTTTACCAAGCCTTTGCCCGAAGTAGAGTTCACCTCTATTAGGAGGGAACTTGGTATGTGTTTTGTAGAATAGTGAGTATAGCATCGCATGTTGTTACATCACATTATGTTCTTTTTCTTCTCACATAGCCCTAAGGAGCCTTGCTTGTGTATTTCTTCAATTAGATACCATGTGAGATGTTTAGGATGATGTCCTTGGTTCCACATGTTTGTCATGATACATGACTTTGGGCCAATATGACATCTAGTCACATTAATCCTTAAGTGGACCAATCATTGGGAAGGCTTGTGCACAATTAATGTGTACATAGCTCTTTGAACATGATTGGATATTTCTTTCAAATACAAATATCACAACCTATTGTATGAAATTTAAGATGATATGGAAAATACCATATCAAGAAGTGTAAGAAAGAAGCCTTGTTCTAATATAGGTACAGCACCTATAGGGAAGTTCAAATTGGGACTTTCACTCACCGATATACTACATAATCCAACTAGTGTTAAAGCATGTGTCAATCTTAGGATCTATGATAGACATATTTTTCCCGAATAGACAAGGTTAAAATATACTTCTTCACCAAATTTGAGAATTTTTGGAGGTTGGTATAATTACCTGTAGGTTTCTGAAATTCGGGCAGAATAAGGCCAGAATTGGTATCAGTCGACTGGTTCAGGTACCAGTCGACTGGTAACAGTGACCTTTGCGAACAGAATGATTCTGTGGGTTTCTGTTTTAGGCACCAGTTGACTGATGAAAGCATCAGTCGACTGGTACTCGCGTTTTGATATATCCTTCCGCGTGCAGTGGCCCGATGGAAACCCTAGTTTCATCTGCCGCCTGGATTCCAGCGCGGCTCGTCGCCGTTTCTTGTCCTCTCCGGCCGTCTAAACCTCCTTCTCTTTCTCGATCTGTCCTCATCTTCCCTCATTGCTCAGTTTGTTTCTCCTGCGGCCTCTCCACACCAGTCGGCTCGTGTCCTCACCACACCTCTTTCTTCCTCGGTTCTGCCTTGGTTTCGTGGCTATGGAACGCAGGTAATCCTTCTCCTTCATCTTTTCTCAAGATCAAGTGTGATTTAACCCTAATACCTTGCTGTTTTTGCTGTTTTTGCTGTGATTCTGTGCTCTTCTCCCTGTTTTGGGGTTATTTTTGGATCATATGCATTGCATTACCATATTTAGGGTTAGGCAAAAACGCAGGGCTGGTGAGGGAACCTCCCGGCAGTCTGCTCCCGTTCCCTCGGGGGATCGATTCCGATCCGAAGCCGCACGACAACAATTTGCGGCTACAGATTTCGCTATGATACCCTGTCGGTATCTGAATCAGACCTATTTTACTACAATTGTGCCAGATGTCATGGAGATCATTGAGTATTTTGGTTTAGATAAGTTAGTGCATTGCACGCATTTAGTCAATCTGGATTTATGTAAGGAATTCTACATCAATTTGCATCCTAGAGGTAGTGGAGGTCATACATGGGTATCTCGTGTAGGTTGTGTCGATATTGAGTTCACTCCCAGCATTCTCCAGTCTTTTCTAGAGTGTCGGGCTTCTGAGAGCTCCTTTACGTGTTTTCCTACTGTTGTTGAGCCATTCACCGATTCACTCTCTCATTTGTCCATTGAAGTGATACATCAGTATTACTTCAATGCCCCCCGAGCTCCTCTGCGACGCATCTTCAATGCTACCCGTATGTCTGCCCGCAGCAACATCCTTTATAAGGTTGTTATTGGGTGTATCTTACCTATATTCACTCGGGGGCAAGCCAAGATTCGGCTGCCCCATCTGGTCATGATGTATGCTTTGGAGCACCGGCTCGACATCAACATCGCTCTTCACGTCTTTGAGTCCATCGTGCACTTCTCTAGTCCTTCTAATGAGAAGTTGTACATGCCTTACTGTCACATCCTGACGTCTTTCTTTGCTTCTCGGGGTCTCGATGTCATGAGGGGTCAACTGCATCAATTATCTAAGGACTATGATCAGATTGGGGCCCGCTAGATGTCTCTTGCAGGTATTGAGCGACGCCAGGGGGAGATGGTATGGCGTGCTCAGGAGGCGGATGATTCTGACGCTAAGGAGGCTGACGTACCTCCTCCTGCATTGGCACCGCATCCAGTCCCTGTGACTGTCGAGGCTCGATTGACTCAGCTGGAGGAGACAGTACGCCAGGGGTTTCAGGAGTTTCGGGGGTTCCAGCAGGACTGGACTGCTTCTCAGCAGCGTCAGGCGGATATGTATGCGATGCTGCAGCGCTGGGATCTGACATACCAGGCTCCTCCACCTCCTCCCAGTGATGATCACTAGGACTATGCTTCTGGTTTTCTTTGTGTGGTGATGTCGAGATGTGTTTTGGCTTCGACAGTGCTATATTTTGTTCATCTCGAACATTTAGCTTTCTGACTATGATGTACGCCTGGTGTTATGACATTATGTGACTCGTGCTTATTTTCTTTTACTGCTGGTTTGTCAGCTCCTTTATATTCGCATATGTCTTCTTTTATTATCTGTCATTTGTGTCTTCCTATCCCTTGCTCTTAGACGATATCATGGATTAAGGGGGAGTTGTAACCTCTTTTGTGTGTGGCAAAAAGGGGGAGATGTGGATATCTTAAGTTAGATATTTCGTATGCTTATGCTTCATTCATGATTCATGTTATATGAAGATATTTTATGCTTATACTTTGTATGCTTATGCTTCATTCATGTTATATGAAGATATTTTGTATGCTTATGCTTCGTGAATATCATCATACTTTCTAGATGTTGTATATTTAAAGACCTAACTTAAACACATTTTACCAAACATCAAAAAGGGGGAGATTGTTGGAGCAATCTTGCTCAAGACATTACTCATTGTTGATGTTTGGTTAAAATAGTTTAAGCTAGGCATTAATTGTGATCTAACATAAGTATTGAGTGAGCAGATACAAAGAAAAGACCAAGTATGAAGTTTTGGCAAGGAAAGATCCGGAGGTGTGATCTATTGGCAAAAAGGAGACTTAGCATGACGGAGCCAAAGGTAGCCCTTGAAGGCAAGCGCAAGGATGAGGAGTCGTGGAGACAGAAGCATCCTAGGGGTGTAAGGCTGAGGGAAGGTGCTTGGAGGCTTGAAGTCTAAGCTAAGGAAGTAAATTCAAGTGTATAAAATAATGTAAAACTGAGACGGTACAAAATGCTGTAAATTTCAGAAGTATAAGGTACCAGTCGACTGGTACTTACACCAGTCGACTGGTACCAAGGCACAGAATGGACAGAATGTCGCCAGGGTAACTGGAGGCAAGTACCAGTCGACTGGTGATGGTACCAGTCGACTGGTAGATGACCGTTATGAAGTGGCGGCTCAAAATCTCGTCAAATCCTTAGTGCCGTTAAAGCCAATCAGTCGACTGATAGGTATACCAGTCGACTGATGTCGGGAAAACTATAAAAGCAATTCTTAAGAGCTTGGAGAGGATCAACTGTTCTAAAACCGAAAAAGTGCTCATCAAGTGATCCTCAAGCCTACAGACACTCATACTCTTCCTTCTGATCCTAACTTTCACTTTGTAAAAGGAAGAGGAGATTGTGTAAGGGTTTCTCCACCTTCGATTGTCATTCGAGAAGGAGAAGTTTATAGTGGAACTTCATTGTGTGGGTGTGTGCGCCTTGGATTAGTCACCTCAAGGAGGTGGAGACCAAGTAAACAAAGGGAGTTAGCATTGAACTTTTGTTTTCATACTTGTTCATTTGTTTCCTTTATCTTCCACTAACAAGTTGTAGGTGAAAAACGAAAGAAAGGCTATTCACCCCCCCTCTAGCCGAACACAAAGATCCTAACAACTCTTCCGTCGGGAGAAATGCGTGCAAAATGTAAGCACTGCAATGCTTCCTACAAATTCCAAGCCGGCGGCGGCTATGGGTCGTTGAAACGACATGTAGAAACGAAGCACCCGACGGAATATGGACTCGACCGTTCTCAAACACAATTATCAAGATTTTCTTCAACTAGCGGTAGTACCGATTCCGGTTTATTTTTATATTCAGATAATAAATTAAGAGAATCATTAGCTAAATTTGTTTCCGTAGAACATCTTTCTTTTAGTTTTGGATCTAAATGCACATTTGAAGATTTTTGTAAAGAATCTCTTAATCCATGTGCTAAACGTGTTCCTAGGACTACACTTACTCGTACAATTAAAAAATTAGTAAAACAAGGAAAAAAGAATTTAATTGATGAATTTAGTAAATTAGATAATAAAGTTTCTTTATGTTCCGATATTTGGAGTGATCATTGGCAAACACATTCGTATATGAGTGTGACTTGCCATTGGATCGATAACTCTTGGAACCTCCAAAAAAGATTATTAGCTTATAGAGTTTTTGATGAATCACATAATGCTCATAATATCGCACAATTATTATGTTTAATTTTAGAAGAATATGGTTTAACTCATAAAATATTTTCAATATCATTAAATAATGCTAGTTCTAATACCGCTTGTATAGATGATCTAAAATTTGTTTGTCAACCTATTATTGGAGGTTTATTTTTTCATATTTGTTGTGTTTGCCATGTTTTAAATTTATGTGTTCAAGATGGTTTAAAAATTTTAGAAAGTTATATTAAACCAATTAGAATTACAATTTCTTATTTATGGTCTCATCCATCTATAATGAAACAATGGGGTAGGTTTTGTAAAATTAATGGAATGAGACCTAAAAAATTTCCACGTGATGTACCAACACGTTGGAATTCAACATACCAATTATTACCAGATTCATTTCAATATAAAGAATTATTATGTTCATTTTTTGCACAAATCACTAATACTAATATATATTTATTTTCACAACAATGGAATATTTGTAGTAGTATTTGTGAAATTTTAAAAGTATTTAATGATGCAACCGAACAACTTTCCGGTGTTTATTATCCCACTGCTCAATTAGTTTTAGAAAATTTTTCTAATATAGTATTAGTTTTAAATGAACATATTAATAATGAATCTTTATCTTCTTGCATCTTAGCTATGAAAACTAAATGGAAAAAATATTTTTATTTAATTCCTGAAATTTATTTAATTGCATTTGCTTTAGATCCTAGATTTAAATTAGAAGTTTTACAAGAAATGTTAACTTTATATTATGATGCTTTAATTCCAATTAAAGATTCTTCTTCCCCTGATCCAGCTAATATTATATATAATGTTAGAATTTATTTATATGATATTTATAATCAATATTATGCAAAATATGGAACACAAATTAATATTTCTGAAATTCAACAAACTACTAGTAGTAATTTAAAACTTACAAAAGCACAACTCTTATTAAAAAAATGGACAAAACGTCCACGGGGATCCTCAAGTTCCACACAGGAACTTGAGAATTATTTTACGACTTCTTTTGATTTTAATGAAGCAGATAGCGAAAACTTCGATATCTTAAAGTGGTGGTCACAGAAGGCTCAAAGCTTTCCCGTTCTCTCCGTGATCGCAAAAGAAATTTTAGCTTGTCCAGTGTCAACTGTTGCTGTGGAGCAGACGTTCAGTGCCGGCGGCAACATATTAGATGAACGACGATCAACTTTGTCTCCCGACTCATTGGAAGCCCAAGCATTACTGGACGATTGGACCAGAGCGGAGAAAAGAATCCAAGGAATGCAACTTTCAGATGACGAAGTTGAAGATTTTGATACTGAAGGAACAAATACAACAGGAACAGGAAATGGAAGTGAATGAAAATGTAAAAGGATAAAAATGTAAAAGAACTACGTGGGCTTTGATTCCCCTAAAGGGATACGTAGGCAACTTAAATAAGTGCAAGCCCTTTTTTTTAATAAATTTTAATTTCTAATTTTTAATGTTTAATTTTTATTTTTAATTTTTTTTTAACATATTAATCTTGAACCGTGACGAACCGTGAACCGAACCGTGAACCGGCGGTTCTGAACCGTGAACCGTAACCGTCTTGGGCGGTTAAGGTTAAGGGTCGACCTGCCTGGAACCGTCGAACCGGCGGTTCCGAACAGTCGAACCGGCGGTTCCGAACCGTCGGTTCTGAACCGTGGTCAGGTCTAGTGTCATATACTTTCTCATGTGGCTATTAGTATGACTACTAGTCCTTAGACCTGAAGTCACCATGGTTCCCTATATAAGGAGTTATGTACTTTGGTTTCGTCAAACGTCACCCGTAACTGGGTGGACTATAAAGGTGATTACTGGGTATGTAACAAATTATGCGGAGGGATGTGAGTGATGTAGATGAGATCTATCCCTCCTATATGATGGGAGAGACATCGATATTCTTGATAGAGTGAGACCACGAAGTGCATGGCCATGCCCAAATGAGTCAATATGAGATGTTGAGCTCATTTGATTTAGTGAGTCTACTTGGAGTTCAAGATTTAGATTGATTAGAGGATGACACGGTCTATGCCTCATATTGATCAATTTAGATGTCTAGGATAGAAGGACATTTGTCATATTTTGTGAGGAGTCACAATTAGTAGTCACAAGGTGATGTTGGATCTCAACATTCTTGTAACTTGGGTAGTAATGATATGTTGCTAGATACTGCTCATTACTTATGCTCCTAAATAAGTTTAGGGGCATTGCCAACGTTACAAGAACCTATAGGGTCACACACTAAGGACAATTAGATGGAGATTGGGTTCATATGATGAACCAAGAGGATTAGATTCATTTGATGAATCAAATTGGATTAAGAGTAATCCTAATTGGGCTAACTTGAGTTGGACTCAAGTTGATTCATGTATTCAATGAGTCTAATTTAGATTATGACTCATTAGATCAACTTAATTTAATGAATTAGATTCATTATATTAAGTTGGCTTGAATCAAATGGTTATATTAGATCAACCATGGAAGAGATTTGGTCAAGTTTGACTTGACTTGAGAGGAAGATAAAAGTCAAGTTTGACTTGACTTTATGCCACCTCATTGGTGAGTTGGCATTGATGTGGACTAATGATGTTACTCCACATCATCATTGGGTGTCACCTCATGGAAGTTACAAAGCCATTCTCTTTAATGGCTTCACATTAATTGCACTTAATGCAAAATTTGGGCGTTACACTTGGGAAGTGGCCGACCACTTTTGAATGTGAAGAGAATTCATTTTTCTCATTCAAGTGCATTTCACATCTTCTTCCTCTTGGAGCTCTTTCTTCTCCCTCTCCTCCTCTCTTGGCCGAACAAGACAAGGTGCTAGCACACCTTTGTTTGGTCTTCTCCATCAAAGATTGTTCGTGTGGATACTTCTAGAGGACCGTACGCTTGACGGTCTAGAGATCCGGCACCTTAGACGAGCGGGATTCGCGAAGGGCGCGCTTCAAAGGTATAACCTTTTCTTCATGTAGATCTAGAAGTAGATCTAAGTAAAAACTCGTACATGTAAATTTTTAAAATCTATCCTTCGCACGAGATCCAGTGGCATGGGTGATTCGGGGTTTTCGCGACGCGAAAACGCAGTTTTCGTGGCCCGATAACCCAACAGTGGTATCAGAGCCACGTGCGAAGGTGTGTACGAGTTTGTTTTTGATTTTATGAAAAAAAAATAGCTTCTGTGATTTTCTGTAAATTTAGGTTTTTTATAGTTTTTATGGGTAATTTTCTCGTAGAAGCGAAGCACAAGTGTTTCGGCACTTGTAGGCTTCCGTTACCGGGAAGATTTTTCCAAAACGGCTTGGTTTCGCCCCAAATCTTTTTGGGACAGCGGGCTAAGGCGCTGTTAGATCGCAAAGGAACCCTCGCGATGGTTAGATCGCGGGTAGGGGCGCTCCCCTGGCCCCGCAAGGGGATTCGTTCCGCGATTGCGTCCGAAAACCGCTAAACGGAACCGCTGGGAAATTGTACCCGCAAAAATTGTAAAATTATAAAAAAAAAATTACAAAAAATTATAGAAATATATAATTTTGAATTATATATTAATTTTGTGATAATCATGGCCCAAACGACCCAAATTGGATTTGCGTTGTAATTCATAATACGGCCTGCGTGCCGTTATGTGATGTGCGTGCTGTATTTATTCTTTTATTTATTTTATTTTCACGACCTGCGCGTCGTGTCTTTCTCTTATATTCTGGTTGTAAATTAGATTTATACTCGAATATAACTCGAATTTCAAAATTGTAATGTAATTTTGAAGCGGTGGAAGGTCCACACGAGACGGAGTTACAAGGAGGGCGCGAGCAACACAAGGTGGTCAAAGGAAGAAGCTTGAGAAGCTGTTGACCTTAGGTTGACCATCCGATCTTCTCATTGACTTGAGAAGATCGTAGTAGGGCCATGACACAATCACAAAATAATTTAATTAATTGCTTATATGTATGTGATGCATGTTTAATTAAGTGGTTAATTAGTGCCTAGCGATTAGATTAGATCTAAATCGTGCACATGATGCACCCCACGATTAGATTAGATCTAAATCAAGTATTTGATACGCATCATCATTTAGATTAGATCTAAATCACGTCAACTCGTAATGTCTACCATGCCGTGATACCTACCACTACCTCGATCGCATGTTGTTGTTGAATCTGCCAAAGCAGAGCAACACATACTATCTTGGTAGGGTACGGAGGGATAATTTTGGTCCCGCCTATCAACGCATGGGTGAGTACAACTCAATTAGATTGAGTAACTAGTTAACTCAATTGGATCGAGTTTAACTATAGGCATTATCCAATGGTTGGTAGATAGGTCAAAATCACGTTTATATTAACTCTTGGGCGTATTAGCCAAAGCTAACTCGAGTTTTAATATAAATGCGGATTTTGATCCTATAAACAAGAGTTGCATAGAGATGTAATTGGTAACCGTTACCTACCGATCATACTAAGTCTTGGGCGTATTAGCCAAAGCTAACTTAAGGGTTAGTATGATGTGGATCTTGTCCCACATAAATTATAGAATTCAGTGGGAGCATCATTTAGTTAAAGGCCTAATTAAATGATTAAGAATATGATATTTATTTCTGCTTTTATTTCTGTTGTAGATTACCATGACGTCGAACACGAACACCTTCTCCCTACGATCTGTCCTCGAGAAGCACAAGCTCAACGGAGAATAGTTCTCACCCAAGAACGTAAACTGTACGTTCTAGAGCAGCCCATTCCGGAGGCTCCTCCTGCCACTGCCCCGCAAGCTGACCGAGATGCTTTCAAGAAGCATCAAGATGACGCATTAGATGTGTCTTGTTTAATGCTCGCGACCATGAACTCTGAGCTTCAGAAGCAACACGAGTTAATGAGCGCTTACGATATGGTTGAACATCTTCGTCAACTATATCAAGGACAAGCGAGGCATAAGAGATTTGAGATCTCAAGGGCACTGTTTCAGTGCAAGATGTCAGACGGGGCTCCAGTGGGCTCATATGTACTCAAAATGATTGGGTACATAGAGAACCTACAAATGTTGGGGTTCCCTCTTGGCCAAGAGCTGGCTACTGACCTGATCTTGCAATCCTTCCCGGATAGCTACAGTCAATTTGTTCTAAACTACAATATGAACGAGATTGACAAGCCACTGCCCGAGTTGCTTAGCATGTTAAGAACTGCTGAGCTGAACCTTAAGAAGGCAAAGCCCCACTCTGTTCTGATGGTTCAGAAACACAAGGGCAAGGGCAAGCCCAAAGGTAAGGGAAAGTCCCAAACCAAGGACAAAGGCAAGGCACTGAAGCCTAAAGGAGGGGTCGCCAAGGATGCTACCTGCTTCCACTGCGGTCAAACCGGGCACTGGAAGAGGAACTGCAAGGTATACTTGGAGGATCTTAAGAAGAAGTGAAGTGAGACTTCCACTTCAGGTATATATGTTATAAAAGTCAATCTATCTATTTCTACATCATGGGTATTAGATACTGGATGTGCTTCTCACATTTGTACTGATGTGCAGGCGTTGAGAAATAGCAGGGCATTGACAAAGGGCGAGGTGGACCTACGAGTAGGCAATGGAGCACGGGTTGCTGCTGTTGCTATAGGGACTTACTTTCTATCTCTGCCCTTTGGGATTGTACTAGAGTTAGTCGATTGTTGTTATGTGCCTGCATTAACTAAGAACATTATATCAGTTTCTTGTTTGGACAAGAAAGGTTTCTCGTTTACAATAAAGAACAAATGTTGTTCCGTCTATTTAAACGATATGTTCTATTGTAGTGCACCTCTGATAAACGGACTCTATATTCTAGACCTTGAGAGCCCTATCTATAACATAAATACCAAGAGGTTCAAGTCAAATGACCTGAACCAAACCTATCTCTGGCACTGTCGCTTAGGTCATATAAATGACAAGCGCTTATCCCAGCTCCATAAGGATGGTTTGCTGGACTCATTTGATTTTGAATCATATGAGATATGCGAGTCATGCCTACGAGGCAAGATGACCAAGACTCCCTTTAGTGGGCACAGCGAAAGAGCGACTGATTTGTTAGGACTTATACATAGTGATGTATGTGACCCTTTCAATGTCGCTGCTAGAGGCGGTTATAGGTACTTCATCACATTTACTGATGACTTCAGTAGATATGGTTATGTGTACTTGATGACACATAAGTCTGAATCCTTTGAAAAGTTCAAAGAATTCAAGAATGAAGTACAGAACCAGCTTGGCAAGAGTATTAAGATACTTCGATCCGATCGAGGTGGAGAATACCTTAGCCATGAGTTCCGTCACTATCTAGCTGAGTGTGGGATTCTATCCCAACTCACTCCTCCTGGAACACCATAGTGGAATGGTGTATCCGAAAGGAGGAATCATACCCTATTAGATATGGTACGATCGATGATGAGTCACACAGATCTTCCGACATACCTTTGGAGCTATGCTCTAGACACGGCAACTTTTATACTCAACTGAGTTCCATCCAAGGCCGTGATAAAGACACCATATAGGATATGGACTGGGAAAGATGCCCAGGTGTCTTTCATGAGGATTTGGGGTTGTGAGGCTTACATTCGACGTCAAGTCTCAGACAAGTTAGGACCCAAATCCGACAAGTGCTACTTTATTGGATATCCCAAGGAAACTAAGGGGTATTACTTCTACATTCCTAGTCAGCACAAGGTAGTTGTGGCAAAGACTAGGGTCTTTCTAGAAAGGGACTTTGTTTCTAGAAAGACTAGTGGGAGCGCGTTCGATCTTGAAGAAGTTCAAGATGCGAACAATAGCACTGATGCCTCGATGGAAATTGAACTGGAACCACAAAGTGTTGTGGATGATGTTGTTCCACAAGGAGTTGAGGAACAACAACTAGTTCAAGTAGGCATACCTCTTCGCAGGTCTGATAGGGTACGTCGTCAGCCTGAGAGATACTCATTTCTCTTGTCTGACCATGATGACATTGTGTTCATAGAGGATGAGCCCACCACCTATCAGGAAGCTGTGATGAGACCAGATTCCGAGAAATGGCTAGAAGCCATGAGATCCGAGATGGAATCCATGTACACCAACCAAGTATGGACTTTGGTTGATCCACCTGAAGGAGTAAACCCCATTAGGTGTAAGTGAGTCTTTAAGAGAAAGACTGACATGGATGGACTTATCTATAAGGGTCCCTTGGTAGCTAAAGGTTTCAAGCAGATTCATGGTATTGACTATGATGAAACCTTTTCTCCAGTAGCGATATTTAAGTCCATTCAGATCATGCTTGCTATTCCAGCTTACCACGATTACGAGATCTGGCAGATGGACGTCAAAATCGCGTTTCTGAATGGAAACCTACTCGAGGATGTGTACATGACACAACCTGAGGGTTTTGTAGATCCACAGTATACTAGCAGAGTATGCAAGCTGCATAGGTCCATTTATGGACTAAAGCAAGCTTCTCGGAGCTGGAATCTTCGATTCGATGATGCAATCAAACAGTTTGGTTTCATCAAGAACGAAGATGAGCCTTGTGTCTACAAGAAGGTTGTAGGGGATATAGTTGTCTTCCTCATATTGTGTGTGGATGACATACTACTCATTGGGAAGGACATCCCTATGCTTCAGTCTGTCAAGACCTGGCTAGGGAGTTGCTTCTCAATGAAGGACTTAGGTGAAGCATCCCGCATTCTAGGGATACAGATCTATAGAGATAGATCTAAGAGATTGCTTGGCCTAAGTCATAGTACATATATTGACAAGGTACTTCTACGGTTTGCCATGCAGAACTCCAAGAAGGGATTTCTGCCGATGTCACATGGCGTGAGTCTTTCGAAGACTCAAGGTCCCTCTTCTAGAGAGGAGAGAGACCGCATGGATCAGATCCCTTATGCCTCAGCCATAGGATCTATCATGTACGCCATGCTATGTACTCGACCTGATGTCTCGATGCTTTGAGCATGACGATCAAATACCAGTCAGATCCAGGTGAAAGTCACTGGATAGCGGTCAAGAATATTCTTAAATACTTAAGAAGAACTAAAGAATATTTCTTGATATATGGAGGCAATGATGAGCTAGCTGTAAAGGGTTATAGTGATGCTAGCTTCCAAACCGACCAGGATGACTATAAATCATAGTCAGGGTTCGTGTTTTGCATTAATGGTGGTGCTGTGAGCTGGAAGAGTTCGAAGCAGGACATAGTAGCTGATTCTACGACAGAGGCCGAGTATATTGCTGCATCAGAGGCAGCAAAGGAGGCAGTTTGGATTCGCAAGTTCATCACTGAACTTGGGGGTGGTTCCTAGCATTGCTGACCCTATTGAGCTCTATTGTGACAACAATGGAGCTATAGCACAGGCGAAGGAACCTCGCTCACACCAGCGGACCAAACACATACTACGGTGCTTCCATCTCATTCGAGAGATCATCGAGAGAGGAGATGTGAAGATTTGCAGAGTACCTACAGAGGCTAACATCGCAGATCCCTTGACCAAGGCTTTGGCACAGAGGAAGCATGATGGTCACACTAGGTCATTTGGGCTTAAAGCCTACACTGATTGGCACTAGTGCTAGTGGGAGATTGTTAGCTAGAGCCCTAGAGTCAATCATTTGATGATTGTATTTTGGACTTGTTGTATCATATTCTATATATAAATAAAGGCATTTGGTTTTTGGTTATTATACTTACTTGTATTGGTGCCAAATAAACTAAGTATAATAACGTCCTTGAGTAGACGGTTCTCACCTATATCAATCGGTTAGTTGAACCGATAGTGAGATGATATAGGAACACTACTCTTAATTATTCCTAGTAGAGTATTAACATTCAGGGACAATGTTAATGCAATAAGACTAGCATGTAGGTCAACTCGATGACTTGATCTCACAAGTCATGGATATAGAGATATCAAGTTGACACATGGGTATGCATTGGAGAATGTATACTGAATGACCCGTCATGAGAAAGTATAATGGATCGTTATATGAGTGTCATATACTTTCTCATGTGGCTATTAGTATGACTACTAGTCCTTAGACCTGAAGTCACCATGGTTCCCTACATAAGGAGTTATGTACTTTGGTTTCGTCAAACGTCACCCGTAACTGGGTGGACTATAAAGACGATTACTGGGTATGTAACAAATTATGCGGAGGGATGTGAGTGATGTAGATGGGATCTATCCCTCCTATATGACGGGAGAGACATCGATATTCTTGATAGAGTGAGACCACGAAGTGCATGGTCATGCCCAAATGAGTCAATATGAGATGTTGAGCTCATTTGATTTAGTGAGTCTACTTGGAGTTCAAGATTTAAATTGATTAGAGGATGACACGGTCTATGCCTCATATTGATCAATCTAGATGTCTAGGATAGAAGGACATTTGTCATATTTTGTGAGGAGTCACAATTAGTAGTCACAAGGTGATGTTGGATCTCAACATTCTTGTAACTTGGGTAGTAATGATGTGTTGCTAGATACCGCTCATTACTTATGCTCTTAAATAGGTTTAGGGGCATTGCCAACGTTACAAGAACTTATAGGGTCACACACTAAGGACAATTAGATGGAGATTGGGTTCATATGATGAACCAAGAGGATTAGATTCATTTGATGAATCAAATTGGATTAAGAGTAATCCTAATTGAGCTAACTTGAGTTGGACTCAAGTTGATTCATGTATTCAATGAGTTTAATTTAGATTATGACTCATTAGATCAACTTAATTTAATGAATTAGATTCATTATATTAAGTTGGCTTGAATCAAATGGTTAGATTAGATCAACCATGGAAGAGATTTGGTCAAGTTTGACTTGACTTGAGAGGAAGATAAAAGTCAAGTTTGACTTGACTTTATGCCACCTGGTGAGTTGGCATTGATGTGGACTAATGATGTTACTCCACATCATCATTGGGTGTCACCTCATGGAAGTTACAAAGACATTCTCTTTAATGGCTTCACATTAATTGCACTTAATGCAAAATTTGGGGGTTACACTTGGGAAGTGGCCGGCCACTTTTGAATGTGAAGAGAATTCATTTTTCTCATTCAAGTGCATTTCACATTTTCTTCCTTTTGGAGCTCTTTCTTCTCCCTCTCCTCCTCTCTTGGCCGAACAAGACAAGGTGCTAGCACACCTTTGTTTGGTCTTCTCCATCAAGGATTGTTCGTGTGGATACTTCTAGAGGACCGTACGCTTGACGGTCTAGAGATCCGGCACCTTGGACGAGCGGGATTCGCGAAGGGCGCGCTTCAAAAGTATAACCTTTTCTTCATGTAGATCTAGAAGTAGATCTAAGTAGAAACTCGTACATGCAAATTTTTGAAATCTATCCTTCGCACGAGATCCAGTGGCATGGGTGATTCGGGGTTTTCGCGACGTGAAAACGCGGTTTTCGTGGCCCGATAACCCAACAAGGATCCTGCAGAATTGCTTCGGAGAATTGACGGTTGATCCGCTAGGGTGATGAGTTAGCTCGGGGCACTTTGCCCTTTCTTGCATCCCGAGCGGGAGCCTCATCTGAGGAAGACCAGTCTCAATTTGCTTGCGCGATCTCAGAGGGCGTCTGGAACAAGGCCTGGTGAAATGGGATCGACACAGGGGGCGCCTTTGCTTGCACACCGGTCGAACCTTTGTTTTGACCCCATATGGAGAGCTGTTCTGGACGGTCGTCGTGTGCCGCTCGACCTCCAGATGCTGAAGTTGCTTGTTGTGCCAGCTACTCGGCTAACGCCTTCTGTTGCTGCTCTATCATCTTGGTCGCTCGCGCTTGCACGAGCGCATCGAATTCCTCTTGGGAGAGCGTCACAGTGTGTTGGGGTCCAACTTCTTCCATCTTCTTGACTCGGATTTAGGTGCGTTCCCACAGACGGCGCTAATTTGATCTTGTCCGAGTGCTGAGTCGATGGACGATGGGGACGTGGCGCTCCTGTTGACTGATCGAAGACCCCAAAGACGTAGATCCCTTGCCGCCGTGAACCTGCAAACACAGTGCCGAGCCGAGGAGGGATTCTCCGGCGATGACCCTCCGACGCTCAAGTCAAACTTCCGGTAGCAAGAAAGAAAGAAGTATAGCAGAAGCGAGAACTGTAGCTACAGTAGAGATGTAAACATACTTCCGTCGAAGCCTGGGGGTCCTTATATAGGGTTCCCCAGGGGCGCATTAACACTCCCCGAGATGTACACGCCCCTCGAAGCATACCTGGAATGGGTGTGTCAGGAAAGCGTGTCTAACACCATACCTCAATAGTACGAACATATCGCTGATGCGACAGTGGAAGTTTTCACCGTATGATTCTATGTTCGACCAGGCCGTTGTCTATGCCTCTTGTCAACGACACTGATTCCTAGGAGGATCTCGCCACCTGCTCCTTCTCTCTTTTACCAGGCCGAGCGGAGGATCCGCTCGACTAGCGCTTTTCGCGGGCCGAGCAAAGGAACTGCTCGACTAGCGCTTTTCCCGGGCCGAGAGGAGGAATCACTCGGCTAGCGCCTTTCCCGGGCCGAGCGGAGGAACCACTCGGCTAGTACCTTTCCCGTGCCAAGTGGAGGCCCGTCGGCTGACGGCCTTTAGGCGGATGCCCGCTTGACCGAATGCCGTGGCTACTGTTGGCCGAGTGGGATGACCGCTCGGCCTTCGTTTCTTCTTGCTTTGCCTTATGAGCGTCGAAAACTCGGCGTCATGTCGAGCTGTCGAGATGTCGGGTCGGCTAATCCTTCTACTGATCAGGAAGGTAACCCCCGCCCGGGTCGAACGTCTGTCGAATGTTGACCACTTTGACATTATGCCAGACAGGCCCCCTTCTCTTACCATCGTATCAGGGATCATTTTTTTCTAGTATATTTCTATGCATTGAGATACTGTAACAATCAATTCGGCAATATTCTATTTCAATGAATAATATTATCAATCGATTAAAGTATTATATCAATCAATTCAATCATATTATGTAATGATGAACAATTTTCTCAATCGATTGGGTTACTATAGCAATCAATTTGACCATGAGAAATGGTATCAGAAGTTTATTTTAAATAATATAACGATGATAATCATTAACCGACAACATAAATGAGTTCCTTGAATTCTCTGTTATTGAATATATAAAAAAATTATTTTTAGAATAACTAAGGTCTATCAACCAATATCATCCAAAAGCGACGGATGAACTTAGATATCTTGAAATAATATGAAACTAATAGTTCTCCTGAATGTATTCATTTCTTCCAACATCATTATGATATAATACATTGAGCAGAGTAATTTTTTTAACTCGATTCGAGAATGAGAAATAATATCGGAAGTTCATTATAAATGATACAACGATGATAATCATTGATCGACATCACAAATGAGATCTTTGGACACCCCCTTATATGAATATATACAATTTTTTATTTTTGGAATAACTAAGGCCCATTTGTCAATTTGTCCCAAAGTGATTGATGAATCTAGAAATCTCATAATGACATGAAATCATATTCTATATGTTTGATTAATTCTCCTAAATATATTTATATTCTCAAATAACATTATGATACAATGTCTTGAGCCCAATAATTTTTTCAACTTGATTTAGATACGAGAAATGATGTCTGATACTCATTATAAGTAATAGGACTACTATAATCATTTAATGACATCACAAATAAGTTACGTGGAATTTCATATTTATAATGATATCAAATTTTAAATTTTTTAAATGGCTAAGGTCTATCGACTAGTTTTGTTCAAAAGTGATGAATTTAGAAATTTTAAAATGACACGAAATTAGCTTCACCAATGAAATTCACTTTATTAATAGCATCAATTTTTTAATCGGGCATTTCTTTATATGTCAATACCGAGACCATTTTACAACTGTATTCCTATCATAAAATCTTAACAAAATTCAATACCAATATAGATTATGATAATATTTTTTCCAAATAAAAGAAAATTATCATTTTATAACATATCAAATATAAATTTATAACGGATAAACTATAATATTTTAATAATAATAATAACCAAATAAAATTACAATTGGCATACAACAATAGTTTTACTAGTATGTATCAAATGAAATAGATTGTTAAGTATACTTATCCATATGTATAATAGATCCAATTAAGGCAGATGGTGGACCCCAAATATCGAGGAGAGAGCTAATTCCGGCTCTTGTCACATGTACTCGAGATTCCGATTATGTCCTAATAAAATAATTTCCAAACTAAACTACAATAACAACACAACAAATAACAATTTAGAACAAATGCCATAAGTACAATAATATTAATTTACAATAACACCATTTTTAATGATTTATTCTAATTTGAATTTATATAATTTATCCTTAGGAGATAAAATCAGTTGATTAACCTTAATAATTTAAAAAAATTAAAAATTTGATATCAACATAAATATAAAATTCCAAGTAACTCATTTTAAAGTGTCTACGATTATGATTATCATCGTCGTATTTATTATAATGAATTTTTAGCATCATTTCTCATACCTAAATTAATTTGAAAAAATTATTATGTTTAATATAGTATATCTTAATAGTATTTGAGTTTGAGGGCATGAATACATTCAGAAGAATTAATCGAACATAAATAATTTAATTTTATATTATTTTAAGATCTCTAAGTCTATCAACAACTTTCAAACAAAATCGACTCATGAATTTTAGTCATTCTAGAAATCAAAAATTTTATATGTTCAAAAAGACAAGTTTAAGAATCTCATTTGTAATATCAGTTAGTGATTATTATCATCATATCATTTATTAAGCTTTCGATATCACTTTTTATGATCGAATCGATTGCTACATTAACACAATCAATTAGAAAAATTAGTCAGTGTCATATAATATATAGTTGAATTAATTGTTATAATACGTCAATCGATTAGTACATTAACACAATGGAGTGAGAAGAGATAAAATGTGTATTGGATATACAATTTGATAATTCTAAAATTTACGTACTTGATTTCAATACTATGAAACTTTAATTACGTAGAAAATTTCTAAAATATAAAAGAAGACTACTCTTACATCCTCAGCCTTAGAAAAAATAGCCTATTTACATCCTCAGCCTTAGAAAAAATAACGTATCTAGGAGTGCTTTTATTTAAAAATATCCCATTTTATTGAGTCGATTCCATAACGAGAATGAACTGAATAAATGATTTAAATCATAAATCATGATAATCAAACAACTTCGCATTTTGAGAGGGATTATTTTATTGAGAGATATAGAAACTTAAAAGTAATATTCCAATTTCTTCCTATTGAAAGAGAATATTTTAGTTTTATCTTCCAAATATTTTTGAATTTAGGAGTTTAATTAAAAAATTTTACATTAAACTAACTCATTTCAATATATCCATTGAGAAGCGAATTTAAGAATTCTGACCTTCTAAATAAACCCCCATAAACATTTTCTAATTTATCCTAATCCTAGACCGATAAAATTTTTTCATAAAAATAGATGAAAAGCTGAATACCTAGTAAAAAAAAAACAATCTATAAAGAAGAGCAAAATGCAAGCAATTGAATAAGTTGCCAGGGCAAACTTAATTTTAGGGATCAAATGAAAATGTAGATAAGTTCACATACAAATTCCAAGTTTCAAAATTAGAAAGCATATCATCAGAACAACAAAGTTTAGGAATCTTTAGAAGGGGCCTTCTTTGCAGCCTCAGCTGCAGCTTTCTCTGCCTCTATCTCAGCGACAATAGCATCTATCTCGGCTTCTTCAAGTTGACGAAGACCCTTCTCTTTGGTCATTACTGCAATTTCTATGTTCTTTCCTCCACTCTCCACCACCTAAATAAACAACAATATCATCATCATCGTCAAAGCTCAAATGAGACTCCATGATTTCTTTCAAGATTATCTGTACCTTGCAGTATGAAATAGGAAATAACTTTGAATAGGTAAAAGTATTTGATTTCCCCTTTTAAATTAATCTCCTGAATTCAGGAATTAAGACATCCCAATTACATACTCAATTTGCGAACAAATAATTTGCAGCTCTCCTTGCACCATGAAACTAATGAAGCATCATGTCATTTTAGCTTCAACATTAATTGGCAAATCGATATTGGTTTTTTTTTTTTTTGTGATAATCTAAGTGTCCAAGTTTTGCCCGACTAATATTGGAGGTAGGCCATGCACACTTAAAAATCGACCTCTAGAATATTAGTCTCTATTGGATTCGAACTCTGATCTTCATATTTGTTCCTCTATTAAGTGTTTTACTATTGCACTACACCCGTAGGGGCATTGACAAATCAACATTGAAATGCCATGCTCGGACAATAACATTAAGCTTGTGGAGATGATGAGCAAGCTTACAAATGTTCTAGATTGAATTCCATCATACCACCTGTAAACAAAACTATTCATAGTGAGGTAGGTCTATCTAAAAAATCTAGTGTGCAGGCACCCTGCATATTGCTGCGAGAAGAGGGCTGATCCAAGCAGGTCAAATCCCAAACAGGCCAATGGTCCAGGATTTAACCAACCTGATTGTACATCAAAACTGGCATCCCTTATACACCATGATGGATGGTCAAAAAGATATTACGATAGCACTCACAAAATTCCAGAGGCAGAAGCAACTTTCTCGTATTTGAAAAAAAAATGAACTAAAGCAGCAGGAGCAAAATGCATGTTAGCCCTCTGTCACTATCATATAGCCTACTCATTACAAATAAATATTATATATGAATCTTTCTAAATCAACAAATCTTGATAAATGGGCACCAAGTATCATCTAAGCTAAAGACGTTTGGTTAAATTATATACATCTTCCTCTGTTAGCCATTATATTATTTGTTCAACACGACAATGCTTGATTTATAGCCTTCAAATTCAACCTTATATGAAAGGAATAAAAACTTATGCAGATAGAAAGATATATGACTGGCAAAAGCTACGTTTAACATTTGAATTTTTTGGGGGGTTGACCATCTGAATCTTCTAACTCAAACTAAGACTGTCAATAGTATGTTCAAATCTCTTTGTCTACTTTTAATTATGTTTAATAGAGTTTTTATCATCCCACTACTCCATACACCTTCAACTGTAATCAAGCCAATATGTCTCACTATAGAACCTAAAAGTTATCTTTATCATTTCAATTTATCATTCATTTGTCATAATTTCTTTAGAATATTAATATTTTGTTTTATTTTTCTAGTAACGCTGAACATTTATCTTATACAATTACATTATCTTTGTTGCTCTTAAATCTTTGTCTTGTCTCACAATTGCCCTAAAGTTTGACCTATAAGGTATAATTGACCATACCATAGTCTTATAAACCATCATTTCAGTTTAACACAGACCCTGATGATTTGACAAGATTCCAGATGCTTCATTTCAATCATCTCTACTCTTTACTTATGGTAACATTGTTCCTGATATCTCTTTGTTGAACAAAAGACCCACCGTGACATTTAAACTCTTGTTACAATAATTTCTATCCATCTAAACAAATCTCTAGTTTCCCTTCCTATCTTTGAAATTTCATTTCATGTATTAAAACTTTAAATCAAAATTTTTGTTTCTAAAAAATAAGAAAAACCTTTTTTTATTTTGCTACTCATTCTCATCAGTAATCAATTACCTTCACAAAGTATACATGTTCTAGTTCTAGTAAAACTTGAAAGTAATGTTATCTTTTAGTGTCAATCACTTTTGCTAATGGATGCTAATTGCATCCCCCATAATCATCACAAATGTTCTATGGTATAACAAACGTTAATGCCAACTGCATCTTCATAACCTTATACGATTGTAAGGGTTCAAAATATCTCAAATAACACCGACATGCTTTAACATCTCGATATGAAAAATTCTAAACATACAAACAAGGTGTTGATTTGCCAAACCATCCCGCACAGCAAATGACAAATTGAAGCTGGATAGCAACTCGCTCTTCCTATAAGCATGTTCATCTATTTCTTAAGAGTCCTGAAGTGTATCTCATATTCTCCCATTTTTGCACTTAACTATCTAATCCAAAACATAATTGTCTAGAGCCATAATCTTGCAAATTTAACAAACAATAGTTGTTCCTAACAATTGATGCAATCGACGAATGTAAGATTGAAATGCGAACTATGGTAAGATTTGAGGATCCTCAAAGAGTTGTGCATCTTAGAGACACTTAGACATAAAACGGTCGTTTATCAGTATAAACGTAAACCAATAGCAAACCGATGACAATTTCATCATCAAAAAAGGGAAAGGGAGTAACCAAACTTACTTCAAGCAGTGCCCTAATAGCCAGCTTCACTGTCTCCTGTCCGGAAGTCTCCGTATAGTTCTTTTCCAGGAATTCCCGCATCGAGTTCGAGTTCCTTCCTGTAGCGTTCGCCTTCCAAGCTGAGAAGGTCCCGGAGGGATCTGTTTGGTATAGCGCAGGCACGTCAGTGTACGGGTCAAACCCAACGATGAGCGTGGAGAGCCCAAAGGGCCGGACACCTCCACTCTGTGTGTACTTCTGCTGCAGGCCGGCGATGTAGCGAGTGATGTACTCGACCGTGACAGGATCCTCTACGGTGAGGCGGTGGCTTTGGCACTCGATCCGAGCACGGTTGATGAGCACGCGGGCATCTGCCTTGAGTCCCGCGCACGCCAGCGCGATGTGGGTGTCCAAGTTCACGATCTTACGCACTGATCTGGGAAGCAAAGGGGCAGGTAGAAGGCGGATCATAAAAATCCAAAACAAATGGGATGAGTGTGAAACCATACCGGCCACGAGGCAAAGAGATTGGAAATTACCGGGAGTCTTGGAGCTTTGGAGTGGATTTCTTCTCGACGCCGAGAACGATGGTGTCGGTGCCACGGACGCCGACGGCGGCGTTTCCCTTGCGAACAGCTTCTAGAGCGTACTCAACCTGGAAGAGATGGCCATCGGGGGAGAAGACGGTGATGGCGCGGTCGTAGCGAGCCATGTGATTCGATCGCGAATCGAGATGTGCCTTGGCTCTGCTGCCGTTGCAGTCGTCACATAAAGAAGAGGGTTTTCTTGGAGGAGAAGAAGGTGTTGAGGCATGTGGGCCGGCTTCGTACTATTTTTCAATTGGGCCTTTTTGCTTGCAGTTTAATATAAATTTCACAACCTTGGGATTATCAGGGTAATGATTTTTACATTTTTCAGAAGTGGTCGCATCACCTTAGGAGCTTTGAGAGATTTATAAAATCAAAAATGTTAATAAAAAAGCTCAACTAGACTTGAGATTTTAGAGCAGCTCAAACTTATTTTTTTCCCCTATGGAATTCATAATTAATGATAAAGTAATTTTTTTCTTTTAATATCAATATATATTTTAAAATTATTAGCAAAATATTATTTCCAAAATAAATGTATATTATAAGTTAAAAAAATATAAAAAGACTATAATTAATTTAAAATTTATAAATTAATTAAATATTCAATAAAAAATTAAAATAAATTAAAAAACATAATTAATTAAAATATTAAATAAAAATTATATAAAGATATTAAAATAATAATAATAAATAAAGGTATATAATTTATAATCCAGCACCTATAAAAAAAATTATAGATTTTTTTTTAATTACGGGGAGAATAAGAGACATCGATGTGGCACTTAAAAATTTAATTATATTTATTCAATTTTAAAATCATTTATTAACGGATTTAAATTATCCTGTTAAAGTTAAATGCTTAATCTTCCCTTTAGAGCCCGTTCTATTAAATTTTTTTAGTTCACTTCAACAGTATCCACTCGTTCAATTGTTGCTAAACAGATTTTTGATATCAAATAGACTTTCCCATATGGTAATGGTCGATTTACCGAGAAACTTTCACCGATCATAAAATCACCAGAGCTGATACTGAATTACCATAAAATAAAATAACAACAAAAACAAAAACAATCACACGTCATATCATACCAAACGAGTCCATTAAACTGTAAAGCGGTTGATGCTACACTAGATTATGTTACGATCATCTGCCTTTCGATCTTTCCAAGCTTCCTCCGTCATCCCTCGGATGGATAGATCGAAAGCCAGATACAGAGCGCCCTAGTTAACCACGCACATCCATTCTACAATAAACAATATCTATCGCTACTTATCTAACTAGCCGTCGCCCGATCACTCTCGGCTCCGGCCGACGAAAGCCGTCGCGCGGTGGCTCGTAGTAAGCAGGGAGAAACTCATCGTCCCCGCACACGAAAATCGAGGTGTTGAAGTGATTCCGTAGAGCCGTAATACCCTGCGATTAATTATACTTAACTACCCCTTCAAAATCAAAATCAAAATCAAAATCAAAATAAATGGTTCAATTAATTGGAATTAATGTTGCCCCATCAAATTAATTAACTACCGTACGTACCTGGATTCTGGCGTAGGTGACCTCGCATACCTTGCGCGAGCCATGCGCCTTCCAAGGGAAGTTGTGGAGGGCGTCGTAGAGTCTCCTCGCTGCGATTGCCGTCGTGAAATTCACGAACGCATATCCCATGTTGAACCCGGTTCTACGCACACACATAAATTAACCACTTTCTAGTTTCCCAACGAATCAAATTAACGAAGAAGCAACAGTTTTCTCTAATGCAAAAGGATATAAGTATTTGCTAACTTGAAATCAACTGGCAGATAAAGAAAGTCAAACTCTGATAAAACCACGCCGGATTTTTCCTCTAACTGGTGGTTCTCTTCCCAGCAATGATCGTCCAGGAGTCGCACGAGCTTCTTCTTCCTTCCAAAGGAATTATAAAAATCAGCAAGTTTCAATTAAACGCCCTTGAAAGAAAAGATGAGAGTTAAACTAACTTACAGCAAGTATATTCAATTCATTAGTATTTCTGTTTGTTTACACATCACGTTCATGCTAGAATTATTTTGCAATGCTAACTCTACTTCATTTTACAGAGCTAAATTAATTAATCTTGTTCATTTTCCAGTGGTATATATGCAGATTCGGATTATTGATCTGCATGTTTAAAACTACAAAGCTTAATCTCCTTTTCCTGCTAATCCTTTCTCAGAAACTAGCATAATTAAGGTTGGAAATGAACTGCAACAGAATGAAGGAAGAGACTAAAGCTTTCGTACGTGAATCTATTGGGCAAATTCTTGACCATGAGCGTGGTTTTACTTCCATCGTAGTCATCGTCGTCGTCCTTGTTGAACACGAAGCACGCGCTGCTATCTCCCTGCTTCATCCTATGATTCCTCCGCTGCGCAATCCTATTACGACCTTTCTTATTCATAACTTCAGTTTCGGACTTCCCCTCCTCGTCGGCAACACGAACTACCTCCTCCTCTGACTTTCCCCTCAGGGCGGCTGCAGTGAGATCGCAGCCTCCGGAAAACTGACCTCCGTCGCTGTGGCCGGGCGGAGAAGGCGGGACGAAGAGGTAGAGTGGGGGGTAATACGCAATCTGTTGAGGAGCGTAGGTAATCCACGTTGCTGCAGGAGAGTACTGGCCGACTAGGGAAACCGGAACGTAGGGCGGCGCGTAGGGGTTCAGCGCGGCTTCCATGGCTCGGTCTCGGCGAGCGAAAGGGGAGGAGAAGCGGTGGAGGCGATGGCCACAGAAGAAAAGGGCGATGGAATTGTAACGGCGGCGATCGATATATCAGAATAGATCATGTAGGGAGTCAATGCGGTGCAGTACTTAGGGAAGGGTGATGGATCCATCTAATGATTACCCGGTATGGAACGTCTAATTCCACAAGAAATGAAGGGGAAGCATTAAAGCGACAAGACTTAAAGCCAGATTTTAGATTTTGGAAATCTAAGACCCCGCTTAGTTTTTTTTTAATATAAAGCTTCATCAGAAAGTAAGCCGTGATCAGGAGATATCGTGTATGCTCCTCTTTTACTTCAAAAGAGAGACGTGGTACAGTTTGATAGTACGATGGATCAATTCCAAATAGTGTGTTGCTGGGGTGAAATCCGTCTGCTCGAATCCTTCTGATGCAATGGGTGAGGATGAGGCGAAGGGCATCTGGATGTGAAATTTCGTTTATAATAGTTTAGTTTTAGATTAAAAAAGATTACCAATCATGGTTTGGAGGTTTAGTTAGCAATGATTATCAATCAAATCAACTTAAAAGATTACCTTATTTACTTAATCAAATGGATTCGTTTCTGTTTATTAATTTGCATATGGAAATTTCACTTTTGGGGCTCTCGTGTTTTAGTGGTGCGTTAATTGCAAGCTGATATAAATTCAATTGCCTTAAGAATTTAACTGCATTCATTCCAATTAGTATGTTTTTTCACTCAAAATTTATTTAATTTTGAAACTCTCATATATAAATATAGAGGAGCACACTGACAGTCACATAAATAACCAAAAGCTCAAATCATAACTTGGCTTATAAAACAGCAATAACAACGCTAGTTTCTTCTAGCAAATTAAAAAACACAGTTTCTATTCTTTATTAGTCTAATTTGAAACTAATAATATTATAGACGATTTTGTAAATAAAAATACTAGAAGAAAACGTTATTGATAAATTATATATTATTAAAAAATTATTTTGGATGTTATTTTTTCGTCTCGAGTCTCCTGAATGAGGGACCGGGGCTGTATATATTTTATATATATTGATTACACTAGCTTATGGCTGCGAACCATGCAATTAGTCACGCACGTACGTAGCTGATTATATATGGAGTTAAATGGATCGGAATATCGGATCGATGACGTATCAAACGAGACGTAGATCATGATGAGATGCATATGATCTGATGGCCTGATGTTTTGGCTGTTTGGGTCGAACCCTGTACGAGTACACGGGATCAGCCTGCCCTCCAACATCAATATCTTCCACGTACCCGCAAGGACCTCCATGCTCCTCTTTCATCTCCTATACTTACTTGATTTGAGAATTAATACAAGAGACCAGTTATTATTCACTGCATGCTATATGGAAATATTTATATAAAGACTCCGCGCTATCGATTATATGACATGTTACGATGGGATTAAGGGATTCTGATCTGAATCTTCTGACGCGCTATCGATTATATGACATGTTACGATGGGATTAAGGGATTCTGATCTGAATCTTCTGACGCGCTATCGATTATATGACATGTTACGATGGGATTAAGGGATTCTGATCTGAATCTTCTGACGTTCAAATTAATGATCAATTTTAGAGAAGAAAGTAATAACTATGAACTTTACTTTAGTAAGTACAAATAAAAAACATCACATATTTTTAATTATAGATGGAGATCTTTTTTATAATGTCACTGTATTATACAGATAGACTCTTTTTATAGTATCACTGTTGTATTATACATGAATCTCAAAATATTAACACTTGTTCCAAAACTTTCATAAAGTGCTCTCAACATCTTTCCTTGAACGACCGCATAAATCTCTGTGATTTAACAGGTTGGAAGCTTCTAAATGACAATTTATCGATGGGATATATATTCTCTATTCTTTTTGGCACAAACTCCAAATAAGTACGATATGATAGGCATTTGGGTTCCACTATAAATCGATCGACAACCACTCGGCTTGGAGATCGTCAGCTTGGCCTTACAGAATGCAGTCACCATCTTGTTCTTCACTTGCCATTCATTTTGTCAAGGATGCACAATATATTCGATTGACCCTTAGGTCCGATCGAATAGGACGATGGGTTGGGTAATTAGCACTTAGATTCAAACCTCATCTGTAAGTTGTGAAGGATGGCTGCTCTGGAAGTCCGATCGACACTTCTCGTTTGACAAACAATGCGAGGTCCGCTTGGCCGACATAGCCTAGTCAGCAATTCTAGATCCGTCTGGCCATGTAACTTTGACCGTTTGACTTTAACCTCCATGTCAGCTGGTCCTCCCTACTTTGATTGCTTCTTGGAGGCTCATCTTTATCATTGCGCACATGATCTATTTGATACACTGCACACTCGTTTGGTGCACATTTTTAGGCGACTCTCACATATTTGGGTGCTTGGAGCCCCTCCCGAGCACCCCGATTCACTTTTGAGAATCAGGGTGCCCAGACATGTGAGAGGCCTCCAAGATTGTGCACCAAGTGAGTGTGCAGGGTAAACTCTAATGCTTCCCTTTACTCTCTTTACAGTGTGCATAGTAAGGAGTTCCCCGGAGGAGTGCCGGGTGTCATTTCTTCTCCATCCTAAAATCTTCTTCCAGTCAACCACAGAGCTATCTATTCAGACAGGATATATATATATGTGAGAGTAAAGGGAATCATTAGAGTGAGAAGCAAGAAGGGGCCCTGGTGCAGACACTCTAATGCCCAAGTAAGTACGATGGTCAAGTGAAAAGTGAAGAAAAAGATAAACAATAGATTCATGCGCGCAATGTAAGGCGCGAGGACATTTTTGCTTACCCGACCAATGGAGAGAATCTCTTTTATGTTGCCTCTCATAACCTTCGTAATAATAAGGCAACAGAAGATATTTGTTGTCAGAATATATCGGGTAATGGAAGATGTTTAGTTTAGAGGATGTATAGTTATCCTCCGAGAAATCTTCTGTTACATGTATATGCAGAGTCTTTTATAACCTCCGTAATAAATAAAGTGACTGAGAATGTTTGCTATCAAGTACTGGAAGATGTATAACCACGCTCGTAGAAAAGTTCCATTGCAGGTATAGTGTGTTGGTGCAGGGAGCACCAAAAGATCAAACCCGTGTTTTGATAATGACAAAGAGTTCAAAGTTAAGTTATCTTGTTATTTAATAAGTGTGACTGAGCTTGCAGGAAAGTCCTAAGTTATCTTAGGCAAAAGTCCTAGTGGATTCTAAGCAGGTGGAAAGTCCTCGCTGTGGTTAGGCAACGAAGTTCTAGTCTGGGGGACTAAGCAAAGTCTTGGCGGGTCGAGAACGTTGGGCGAAATCCTAGAGTCGAGGACTCTAGGTGAACATCCGGGGGTCGTGGACACCGGGTGGAAGACTGGACAGGTCAGGGATCAGACGGTTAGCATAAAGTCCTGACGTGTCGGACGCTGAGCAAAAGTTCGGTCGGTTTGGAGAACCGATCTAGAAAAAGGTAATTTCTCCTGAGAGAAGTAGGTGAGGACGTGTTCTGTTAGTACCCTAAGGTAGTTTTGATGTGATCAACCAAGTCAGGTTAGGTCCTATTGGTATTTAACCCCTGTGTCTAAGTGTGCAGGAACTTAGGAGCATAAGAAGTCGAGCAAAAGACACAGCTAGCAAGAAGGATGACACGAAAGAGAGCCGACAGGCTCGGTGCGTCTGAGGGATGAGGTGCTGTGGAAGAGTACGCGAGCGGACGAGAAGGAGACACACAGCGTTTCCGAGGGACGAGAAGCTGGAGCGGAAGATTGCTCGAAGGCCAGAAGTTGGGTTTGGGTGAGCCATATTACGGATGGCCAAGATCACTCAAGCGAGGGGAGCCAGATCAGAAGACCTGGACCAAGGCGAGCGGAACTGGAGTAGAAGATCGGGATCGAAGTCAACAGGATGTTGACTTTCTTGGTCCGGGCGCCCAGACTCGCCGGACTCCAGGCTTCTAGAACCCTTCCGAGCGCCCGGAGCAGGATTTTTCTCCAAACTTGATGTGGCACGAGCTGTTGCGATGGGGATAAAATTTTATCCCCTTCCAGGCACCTGGAACCTTTCCAGGCGCCCTGAACAGAACTATAAATATAGCTTTGATCCCAGTAGTCTATAACAATTTGTATACAATTTTCTTTAAGTGTCCTATAACTGTGTATGCTTCCAACGCTTGTCACCTACGACGAAAGGAGAATTTGAGTAGTATTTCAGAGTCTTGGATTAACAATATTTCCGATTGTAACAAAGTAAAAAAATCCGTAGCCTCTTTCTTTTTTCATTTATCAATTCTTTTTTTATACAAGTATTCTATTATTTTAAAAGTTCGAGAAAGGTTTGTGTGTTATTATTGTGCAAACAATTAACTCCTCTTGCCGGTCACATCGATCCTAACAAGTGGTATCAGAGCCAGGTTCTGCTTCAGAAGGACTAACCGCCATCTGAAGCAAAAGAAATGGCCGGATCCAACATCTACCCGCCGAAATTTGAGGGAGACTTCGCAACTTAGAAGAAGCGCATGCAGGTATTCTTCAAAATCGACTTCGAAATTCTCTTAACTATAAAATATGATTTTGTAGCACCTACGGATCAGCACGGAGCAGGGAAAGAAGAATACACATGGACGAAGAAGGAGCAAGCTGACTTTGTGGCTAATGGAAAGACAGAGTTCCATCTACTCAGCGTTCTTCCGCCCCAAGAGGTCAGCCGGATCGGAACCTACAACTTCACCAAAGATCTCTGGGAGAAATTCCTATAGCTTCACGAAGGTACCTCGGAATCCAAACTGGCTAAGCGGGACATCCTCCGAAGCCAACTGACGAACCTCCGAATGAACAAGGGAGAGAAGGTATCCCAACTCCACGCAAGAATCAAAGATCTGATCACTCAGCTCAATAACCTTGGAGAAAAGGTAACAAATTGTGACTCCATAAGGTACGTACTTAACTCCTTTTTGAGAACTCAAGAATGGTCATCCTTAGTAGATGCTTACTACATCTCTAAGGACCTTGAGGTATGTAATCTTGAAAGCTTGTTTTCAACTTTTAAATTTCACGAGTCTCACTGTATAGATTTTTAGGAAATAGAGAAATCAAATAACATTTCTCTAAAAACCAAGAAGGATAAATCAGATGCCAACAACTCCTTTGACGATGATGAAACAACATACATGGTAAGGAAATTCAAGAAATTTTTTAAAACTAATAAGTTTAATCAAGTGCAGGTAAAGAAAAGAAGAGCAAGGAAGGTAAGATGCTATAAATACAATGAGGAAGGGCACATTAAGGATGACTGCCTAAAGCTGAAGAAGGAAAACAAGAAGGGACCAACCACAACAAAGCACAAAATCCTGAAAGCGACGTGGGATGAGTTGTCATCAGATTCAGATCTAGAGGAGTACGCTGGACTTGCAGGAGGAGGAGAAGGGATCATTTTCCCTTACCTTTTATTGATGAAATGCTTGAAAGATTGGCTAAGCACTCATATTTTTGCTATCTGGATGGATATTCAGGATTTTTCCAAATTCCAATTCATCCTCAGGATCAAGAAAAGACTACTTTCACATGCCCCTATGACACTTTTGCTTATCATCGTATGTCATTTGGGCTTTGTAATGCTCCAGCCACTTTTCAGAGATGTATGATCATAATTTTTTCAGATTTAATAGAGAAAATTATGGAGGTGTTCATGGACGATTTCTCAGTATATGGGAATGACTTTGACACTTGTTTATCTAATCTCTCTACAGTTCTTCAAAGATGTGAAAAGACGAATTTAGTGTTAAACTGGGAGAAATGTCATTTCATGGTTAAAGAAGAAATTGTTCTGGGGCATAAAATATCAGAACGTGGGATTGAAGTGGATCAAGCAAAAGTGGAAGTGATAGAAAAGCTACCCCCACCAATTAATGTAAAAGGAGTGAGAAGTTTCCTGGGGCATGCCGGATTCTATAAGCGTTTTATCAAGAACTTTTCAAAAATTGCTAAGCCTTTAACAAATTTGCTAATCAAGGATGTTGAATTTTGTTTTGACAAAGACTGCATATTAATAAAATTAAAAGTGCCCTTACTTCAGCTCTGATAATCCAAGCCCTGGATTGGAATCTTCCATTTGAGATTATGTGTGATGCAAGTGACTTCGCAGTAGGGGCAGCTTTAGGACAAAGAAAAAATAAGATTCTACATGCAATCCATTATGCAAGTAAAACACTTGATGCAGCTCAAGTGAATTATTCCACTACCGAAAAAGAACTCCTAGCCGTAGTATTCGCATTTGATAAGTTTAGATCATATCTGGTGGGTTCAAAGGTAATAGGTTATATGGATCATGCAGTCATCCGATATTTACTAAGCAAGAAAGATGCTAAACCTCGGCTTATTAGATGGATTTTATTGCTTCAAGAGTTTAACCTCGAGATTAGAGATAAGAAGGGAGCGGAAAACGTAGTGGCTGACCATTTATCCAGAGTATGGAAAAATAAAGAAAAGAATGCAGATTTTGACTTACCGATTGATGATGTTTTTCCCGATGAGCACATTCTAGCTTTATCGAGTGTTAAAATACCATGGTATGCAGATTTTGTTAATTTCTTGGCAAGTGGAGTCTTACCCCCAAATTTCTCCAATCAACAAAAGAAAAAGTTTTTTTTTCAGATGTGAAGAATTATATTTGGGATGAACTCCTCCTTTATAGGAAATGCAATGATGTGATTTATCGAAGATGTGTACCTAAGGAAGAAGTCAGAGATATCTTATTTCATTGTCATTCCTCTTCTTATGGAGGACATTTGGGGAGTTCTAAGACAGTAGCGAAAATTCTTCAAGCAGACTTTTATTGGCCAACTCTATTCAAAGATACTAAGAGATTTATACAATCATGTGATTAATGTCAGAGGACTGGAAATATTACTAAGAGGGATGAAACGCCACTGAATTACATACTTGAAGTAGAATTATTTGATGTATGGGGAATAGACTTCATGGGGCCATTTCCTCTTTCATATGAGAATAGGTTTATCCCTGTAGCAGTGGATTATGTATCCAAATGGGTAGAAGCTATAGCCTTTCCTACGAGTGATGCGAGAGCAGTCATCAAATTGTTTAGAAGCATAATTTTTCCAAGGTTTGGTATGCCTAAAGCAGTCATTAGCGATGGTGGATCACACTTTATAGAAAGACAGTTTGAGAATTTACTTAGAAAATACGGAGTGAGCCACAAAGTAGCAACGCCATATCATCCACAAACTAATGGGCAAGCTGAAATTTCTAATCGTGAAATCAAAGTCATACTAGAGAAAACAGTATCTACTTTACGGAAGGACTGGTTATTGAAGCTAAATGATGATTTATGGGCATATCGTACTGCCTACAAGACTCCTATTGGGATGACTCCATTTCGGCTAGTTTATGAAAAGCCTTATCATCTTCCAGTAGAGTTAGAACATAAGGCTTATTGGGCAATTACAAATCTAAACATGAATCTCAAGGAAGCAGGAGAGAAAAGGAAGCTTCAGTTAAATGACCTTGATGAATTGAGATTGGATGCTTATGAACATGCTAAATCTTATAAGGAAATGACAAAGAAATGACATGATCAACACATTCTCCGCAAAAGTTTCAAGGAAGGAGATCTAGTTTTATTGTTTAATTCAAGGCTAAAGCTTTTTCCAGGAAAGCTTAAATCAAGGTGGACGGGTCCCTTCGAGGTTAAAAGGTTTATCCTTTTGGAGCGGTAGATATTTGGAATAAAGATCTTGGAGTGATTAAGGTAAATGGCCAACGGTTGAAGAAATATGTACACGGTATGAAATTAGAGGAGAAACAAAGGTTGTATTTTTCTGAACCTCGTCCTCCGGATTGATTATGTAATTAGTTCCATTTTATGTTTCTATTTTTCGTTGTAGCATTTTCACTTGATTTTTATTTTGTTTTTAGGATTAAATTCCACTCTCATGAGCTAGCCATGATGTTTTCATGGGCATGGGAGTGTAGGCAAAGCAACGAAGAAGAGGAAATTTTCTTTAGAGCAAAACAGAGCATGGTCGTGTGATGTACACGGCCAGACTTATGGTGCAGAGAAGGGAGATGCTCGGGCCGTGTCTACATGACACGGCCGTGTGGAGTCTCCAGAGAAGAGGAGGTACATGGTTGTGTCCCACACACGGCCGTGTAAAGAATCCAGAGGAGGAAAACTTTTCGGCCGTGTCTCACACACGGCCGTGCGAAGGAACCAGTGCAGAAGCATGCACTGGTCGTGTCATCTGACACGACCGTGTGCTGATTCCAGAGAAGGAGGCTAGTGAGGCCGTGTCCCAAACACGGCTGTGCAAGGATACCCGAGGAGAAGAAGGTTATGGCAGTGCCAATTGGCACGACCGTGTATGACATTTAGAGAAAGAGATGGGTATGGTCGTGTCTCAGACACGACAGTGCAAAGAAAGATGAACTAGGTCGTGCAATGATACACATCCCAGCCCACACCCTTTAAAGGGGTTAGGGCACGGGGTGTGGGCGGCACACGGCCGCACACTCCCTTCCCTCTTCCTTCTTCTCTCTCATTTTATTATCTCTAGGGTTTCAACTACCACTTCTAATTTCTTCCTCTCATTCTCCTTTTTGAAGGCTCAAATCTCTTCTACCAAGGAAAATGTGATAAAAGGATCTTCTTCTACAAGAAAAGGGAAGGAGAAGATGGTTGCAACTAAGGAGATAAATTCTTGTTTCAAAGGTATTTCTAATGATTTTGGTATTATTTTCTCTAGTGAGGAACAACATCTTAGGTATGCTTCCTTATGTAAACGTCCTCTTGTGAGTACTAAATTTATGGATGATGAAACTTTGGAGACATTAGGGTTTAAGGATGATCTAAATTGGTTATTTGAAAGAATAGGTTGGAGTGGTTTAATGAAAATGAAATACCCTACCTACCCTAGAATTGTTTTTGAATTTTTAAGTTCCATAACGGTTGATAATGTTCAAGGTGGGGGTAAACTAAATTTTTGACTATTTAATGAGGATTATGAATGGACGTTAAGTGATTTTAATACTTGTTATGAGTTGCCAAAGAATGATTTGTGTACAATTTTATCTCAGTTCGAAAATTCATGTTTTTGGCAACACATTTCTAAACAATCACATTTTAACCCTCACAATTCTAGAGTTCTTCACATTATTAACCCCATTTTTAGATATGCTTATTTAGTCATGAAGAATACCATATTTAGGAGAGAAGATAAAGAGGGGTTAGTAAGACTTGTAGACTTGTATTGTTTATAGGCAATGGTTGAGAATGTTGTAATTAATTCTGGCTATTTCTTCCTTAAACATTTAGTGAAACTTGGAAAATCTGACTCTGCCACACCTATTGTTTTAGGAGGATTGTTAACTCAGGTTGTTTTAGTGTTAAAGTGTGATTTAAGTGAATTGGAAAATATTGATAATTCTTGTAGATTAAACTTGAATTCATGTTTAGCAACAAGGATGATAAGATGTGAAGAACATGGATTCAGTCTTCTTATTAAGAACAGTTTCCCTTTAAGATTGCCCAATCAGGATCTCATTAGTATTCATAATAGGGAAAACTGGCGGTTGAAATTAGCAAGTCAACATTCTAAAGCATTATCAACTTTAGCTTCAAAAAGAGTTCCTTTGGTTAATCGTGATGTTCATAGTTTTAATTTCCAAGAACTTCAGTCTATTCTAGACAATGTTCATAATGATTTGGATCTGACTGAAAATTTTCTCTCTAATAATGAACCCATGGAAGAGGAACAATTTAAAAAACTGCAAGAGTGTTTCAAAAGTGAGAGAGAATTGTGTGAAAAGATTTCTCGATTTATGAATTCTTATAGAGCTCGTATGAAATTTAATGAAGATTTTGGGGATATATGAGATTTTTCCAGG